>NW_015391017.1:4723-21630 GCF_001527695.2 Protobothrops mucrosquamatus
CTTTTATGGGATTCCCCTGGCTTGTAATCACACAATTCCATTGGCTGGCAAGACCCTGTTGCTAGTTAGCCAACCAGCAACGGGCATGAAACTGTATGCAGATGGAGAAGGGCAATCACCCTTAATGGGCGATCAATGGTGAAGGGCAATCACCCTTAATGGGTGATCAGGATATGCATAGGGGATTAAGGGGGGGGGATACAAAGAACACAACAATTGTTAAGTGAATCTGGCTTCTCCATTAACTTTGCTTGTCAGAAGGTCACAAAAGATGGTCAAATGACCCCAGGACACTACAACTGTCAAAAATATGAGTGAATTGCTAAGATCTGAATTTTGATCACCTGACCGTAGGGATGCTGCAGGGGTTGTGAAAAACGGTTATAAGTCACTCTTTTCAGCGCCGTTGTAACTTTGAACGGTCACTAAATAAAATGTTATAAGCCAGGGATCACTCCTAAGCTGAAGTTGCTTTTCTGCATCTAAGTCAATGGTGTGTACTTGTCAACCAGAGAAAGAAACAAAAAGAATTATTTTTAATATTTAATAAATATTTAATAAACCATAATGAATGGATCTGATTTTGCAGTATTGATATGCACAGCTTTGAATAATTGTTAGAAGTGTTATGTTCTACCTGAAAATAATTTGACTTTTATTTATAGCAAGCTTATACAGGTGTTTGAGGAGGAAAAAGTACAAGAAGAATTAAACAACAAGTAGTGACATTTCTGTTTTTAAGGACGGAGTAACATTTATTAGCCCAACAAAGATTTTATAGCAAGAGCAAATAAGCAGCTTTCCACAAGGAGAAAACCCAATGGACAAGGGTGATGATTAAAAAAAAATAGAGCTGGAGAACCCCAGTGTGGCCAAAAGGACAGAGATGTGAAAGGAGATGGAGGGGGTTGAAGACAGTCCTTTACCTTAGTGAAGCTCAGGGCTTGGAGGGATCAAGACTGTTAGGGATTGGGGTGGATCCTCAACTAATGACCAGTGGAATTCAGTTAATGACAGCAATGGGGTAATGCTGAGATTGCTGTCACTAAACAGTGCAGTCATGTGACATCATACTTTATGATCACATTCCTTAGCAGTGGAAATTTAGGTCCCAGTTGTGGTTATAAGTCAACAACTACCTGTAACCCTTTCTGCTAAAATAAATATATATAGGGACAAATGACAAATGTGAGGCTAAGACTGGGCACAGTGACCTATTTCAGATTTAACTGCTTTTAGAAGGAAATTATACAATTCTCTTCCTCCTCCTCTTTTTCTCTTTCTCTTATTATAACCCTCCTCCCACACACACACACACTCCTCCCCCCCCACACACTTAGTGTTGGAAGTTTGGTGTTTATTTTGCTCAACAATTAAAGTTAGCAAACAAAGCAGATAATTTAGAAAACAGGTATGACAGTGTTGCCTATTGGGAAACTCCAGTTAAAATATTCCCTGGACACTTGTTAATATATTTTAAACTAAACAATAATATCCTTTTAAAAAATAGAATTAAAGGATGTTAAGTCTAATTCATACTTGCTGGATAACTCAGATTTAAATCAAATATACTATAAATAAAATGTATGTGACAAATTATACATATGTCAATCCATGATGTAAGGTGTAATATATAGCTCTGCCCATCAAGTATATGCATATATCTCAGTAACTGCAGAGTGTTTTGATGTTGTTCTTTTCTGTTTAATTGTAGTTTTAATTGTTAGAGAAATCCAATTGGATGATTTTCACTCATTCTATAGCATTCTATGTTGTGGCAACTGAGAATTACTGCTAACAAAGTTAAATTTTGCAAGGAAATCCAAGAACAAAGCTTGACAAAGCCTTGAGTTTGTTTTGCTTAACCTGAAAAGGTTATTAGATCAGATATGCAACAATAAGTGGGAAAGCACATATTAACAGTAAAATGTCTCTTTGTTCTAAACTGTTTTGTAAAGTATTTTCAGAACACATTGTTCATCATTTGAATTCTGAAATTCTTGTAAGTTTTCCTTACATTAAGAGACTAAATCTTGAATCTGGACACTGTAATTGACATTTATTTTGCTAACTGTAATTTGTGTGTAGAGCTAATGTTGTAAATACAGCTTGTGCAGAATGGAGGTCTGTTCACTGCATCTGGTGTGAAAACATTAATCTGTACCAAAAGCAGCTCCACCTCTTGACTATTAGCCACTTAGTCAAATTCAAGGTTTTGTTTTGATTGGCAATAATATCGATTAGATTGCTATTCCAGGCCTGATTTTTTTTAATATGCTTGATTTGTACCCCTCATGTTAGATCAGGTGTTAAAACTGGCTAGCTTCACTCGATTTCTGTGGTTCATAGAGTCTTAGTCTGCTGATTGCTGGGCCCATTGATTTGAAGATATTTTAGGATAGAAAGGATTGGTCAGATAGAAATTGAAAATTGAAGTTTTCCTGTAGGAGTCTGTCTGCTGCCAATAGCTATAGCCTCTCTGGTGGTCCTGAGTTACCATGGCCAGCATCTCCCACCCTTGGCCAGACAGTTTATTATTGCTGGGAATTGTGATTCTTTATCATAAGGAGCTTCTTAGACTATATACATAAATATGATAATCAAAAGTAAATGATAATTTCCCATTATGGCCTCTTGATTAATGAACTAGTCTTTGTACTGTTAAGCTCAGTGTCTTACACAGTCATCTGACAATAATGCACAAGTGGACCTTCATTTCAATAGAATTTGTTTGGAACTTTGCTCAGAATATAGCAGGTGCTTCCTCTATTTTGTTTGAAGTTTCTGCTGATACTTATTACCCAGACAGCCTTGTCTGTCTGAATTCTTTCCCCTTTTCCCACTTTATATATTTTTTTCCCCAGTTAACTGCTTTGCATACCATTTTGAGATGCAGTAGACACCATTCAAATGAATTAAATTATAAATTAAAAAAAAAAGAAAATAATTATTGATGGCTGTTTCTTTTCCCTTCTTGCTTTTAAAAATTTATCTTGAAAATATTGAAGGGTTGACCCATTCTAAAACTACCTCACTGGTCTGGATCAGTTTTGGTTTTACTTATTTTAAAAGAAATACAGTGAGCATACTGTCTCTCTCTCCCTTTATTATTTATGGATTAGACAATATGTCACTATTGAAACTGAATATGAGTATATATTGCAGTAAAGTAGGCATTTGGGATTGCTAAATTGTTTAGTTAACTGTACATACTTTTAAATTGGATAAATATACTTTCTGGAAGTAAATGATAAAGCAGATTAGTATAATTTATGATGGAATCTTTGTATATTTTATTCCAGTTTATTTTTTTCTTATTAGTGAATTAGCACTTTCTTTGTGAAATTTTTATAATTATTAATACACATTTTAGTAAAATAAATAGTCCAAGAAATTATTCTAAGAAATAAAGTAAGGATACGCAAAAGAATGTTTTTGTATTTAGGCCCTTAACACAAGAGACACTTTATGTAGGTTCTTTGATAACTTTCTAAAGAAAGTAACAAATAGAGAAAAAAGTAGAAGCATTTAACAGAATTATGAATAATATTGTACAGCCAGCTCTGTAAACAGAAATATTGGGACTTCAAATAAGGTCCCCTAGGAAAGGGAGCTAGTTTTGTTGCTACTTAAGTGGAGTAATTCAAGGGTACCTTTAAGCAGAAGTTAAACATGAGCAGAGCAATCCTTTGGAGTGTGAGATGGAGAATCCAAGGTGACAAAACTCTTCAGCAAGGTAGCACGTTTTGTTTTTATTACCTTATTTGGTTACAAACAAGTGCCATCTCATTGATGCACATGGCAGGAAAATAAATGACTCCATTACTTGTTCTGGCATAGCTTTCTGTTCTTCCAGAACCATGTCAGAGGACCAGAGGACTTTGGGTCCCAGGGGAGCCCCTTGCTCTCCCAGCATACTCCCTTTGCCTTCTGTTTGGCACCAGAGGACTATCCATAGACACACGGAGAAAGCTTCTAAAATCAAATCACCATTTCTGAAGGCAGATCTCCAAATTCTTGAATCTTGGAAAGCATATCTCTAAGACACTTTCATAGATATCCTAGTGCAGGGGTAGGCAACCTTGGCTCTTTTATGACTCGTGGACTTCAACTCCCAGAATTCCTCTGGGAGTTGAAGTCCACGAGTCATAAAAGAGCCAAGGTTGCCTACCCCTGTCCTAGTGTATCAGTCTAAATTGATTATTATGAATTGGAAATTGGGAATGGCATAGCAGTTTGTCTTTCAGAATGAAGAGGAGCCACACCTACTGATATTCCACTTGTATATCTTTTTGCCCAGCTGAATGGCAATATCTAGGTAACCTTGACTGATCTTGGTAGGCTGGACTAGGAAGTCAAGGAAATATCTTGGAAGAAGGCAACAACAAATCATTTTTCTATTGGTGCCAAGAAAACTACATAGTAATTGCTTCAGTCTGCTTTGCAACATGTTGATGTGGATACATAGTTGTGTCTAAAGACATAGTTACCACTAGAAAAGAAAGCAAGGTAAGGGTAAAGTACTGTGAGAAATGAGGTTTGAATGCCATGAGAGTAAATTGGACTGATTATGAAAATCACTAGGGTGGGTAAACAGTTTCTACTCTTGGAAACAGTCATAGTTTAAAATTCATCCTACTAGTGTCTTGCTTGCGATAATAGCTTGTGGTCCTAAGGTCACATGTCAGATTTGGATGAACTTGAAGACAGGCTTTTAGCAAGTGACCAACTGTAGCATGCGCAAACAAACTGAAGATCAGGCATTGGATTAAATAAGTGAAGCAGAGGACTTCATATTGTATTAAATAGTAATTGTTGGGTTGAGGTTAATTTTTTAGGTCTTAGAGGTTGATTAGGATGAAAGAGCTTTTTGTAGATATACATACCAGCTTTTGGAGGACGATGGCAGTGAAGATGGTAACTTTAGTCTAAAGGCACTTTATAGGCACCTTGTTCCATTAATCCTAATCTGTTCGATTAAGTTTTGAAAGCTGTACTGCATACTAGGTGAAATGTTGCATTCTTCAAAAACTACTTGGTAGTTTTCAGTTAACTTATTTGTTGCATTTTCTAGTGGGAAGACAGCTTTGCAGATGTATAAAGACATTTCTGTCCAGCTCCCTCGACCCAACCAAACAGTTGAAAGAAGTCGCAGTAAGACATATCCAAAAAGAGCATCAAAAGTACAACTTGGTAAGAAATGTGAGAGCTCCTGTTTGAGTTACAAACTCAGCAAAGGGAAGGATACAGAGGAAAAGCTAAGAAATTTACAGCACATGAACTTTGTAGACATTTCTGAACGAATGCCTCTGGATTTAGCAGTAGCGTAGAGGCTACTAATCTCTCCTTCTCTAGTGCTAAGTTATTGCTATAGTCAGATCAAAGCTTGTCCAAGCAATCCGTGGCCCATTGAATCAAAATATCTCTTACATTTTATATTGTGGCCTAATCTTCATAGCTATCAGATGGGAAACCAAAATGATCATCAGACTGAGATTGACATATTGGCTTCATTGGTCATAAATAGTGCTTACTGGACCAGTCAGACCTATTCACTATCTGCATTTTTGTAGATTAAAACAATATCAGTTTCACATTTGTCTAAATCACAGGCCTTCTCTTACAAAGTGTAAATTTCCAAAGTGCAGCAAATTTGTAAAATACGAAAAGATTTTAAAATGTCACCAGTGGCATAAATCTAAACCATCTTCATAGTATGGAGAATTAAACACATCTTCCATATTGCAAAGATGTATATCAAATTGATGGAGTAAATATATTTTATTAGTGTTGGATGCTTTAAAAGTAGTACAATAAGGCTACTTTCAATTTATCGTGTAGGATAGATATGCCATTCAATTCTTTCTAAAAGTTCAGTTGTTAATAGAGCTTTGACAAGCAATTCTCAGTCTTGTAATATAATCCTTATTTATACTGGCTGCTTTATATTTAATTGTTTAAAATAAATAATATCCATTTGGAGCCTTTCCAATTTTTTGGTATGCAATTTATAAATTGTAGCCATTTACAAATTAAACCGCAAGTATTTATATAAATAAATGGAAAAATATTATTTTCAACCCTTATGGTATGTGGAACTGAGAAAAGAATATTGTATTTTTGAATGACTCTTGGAAGGCTCTTTTTTCTAATACTTTGCATTTATCAAGCTATAAAGAAAGTAAACTCTCCTCTGTAAGCTAAGTCTCATTTATCATTTTTTTTAGTTTCATAGTTAGTAAAACAATATTTGTCATCTACTAATAAAAATGAATCCATTTAATTGTTTTTGCCATTTAGTGTATTTTGTGAATAGTTTGCTAAAATTATAAAATTGAAGCTGACTTGGTTGTAGAGCTACTCCAGTTGATTGACTGTAACTCGCCTCACCTCTGATGAATGGTTCAGCTAGCTGAGCTTTTGGAAAGTTGGAATTCAGCTATGTCTAGAGGGGAAAAAATTGTTTAGCCCAGCACTAGAGAAGCCTTTTAGTTTTTTTTGTTAGAAATTTAAGAAATTAGTGATATTATTTAAAGACCCTTTAAAGCTAAAACATAATATACACAGTTTTAAAAATATACACATTTATTTCCCTTTTCTGTGGAATAAAGTCAAATATATTGTTTGAACAGAATTTTTAATATGCCTGACTCTATTATGTACCTAATAAAATTATTATTAGTATTTACTATTTTTATTCAGTATGAGCTTGTAAATACAGTGTAAATCCCATTTTACAGGAAGATTAACAATTTCTAAAACCGAGGTTGATAAAAAGAAACTTAAGAGAGCAAAAAAGAAAAGTGTGGGATCGAAG
Organism: Protobothrops mucrosquamatus; assembly: GCF_001527695.2. NCBI lineage: Eukaryota > Metazoa > Chordata > Lepidosauria > Squamata > Viperidae > Protobothrops > Protobothrops mucrosquamatus. Next base: position 11,541 of record NW_015391017.1, read on the forward strand.
TTTGTAGGAGGAAGAAAAGGCGGATTTAAGATAGTTCTGTGAAAAGCAGAACTGACCACTGCAGCAAAGTATGAAGAGCAGGCCATTAGATCAGCTCTTCAAACCTCTCCAGATAAGGAGAGCACTTGAAATCACTTACAACATTTAAGTTTGCATACTTCCTTTTCTTGTCATTTTCAGGAATTGTTTGTTAACTGTATCTTGTAGCAATAGGTTTGATAACAACGAGCGATCCTTTGCAAAATCCTCAATTTAATGATTTGTTCAGAGACTGTTTGAAATTATGTTGCTGCTGCAAAATGGATTTATGACCCATGCCCAAATAATATGGCATTGCAGCATACCCATAGTTACATTATAAAAATGTGGCCACTTGGCAGCTTGCCTGCTCTTACAAACTCTGTGTTTGTAACAGTGCAACTCACCCACTCACCTATCTCTTCCCCTGATCTCTTCCCTTTTGGCCACCCTGCACAGTGGCATTTTTTGGCAGAGGTTGGTGATGAAGTAGAGCCTCAGGGCTTTCTGCCATTGAAAAAGGCCACCAGAACAGCAGCCAGTATTTTGATGCAGCTTCTTTTTTATTTGTATGATAATATGTGGATTTTTATAGCTGGTACTACTGTATTTTTAAATTTAAATGTAATATTTAACTATATTAATTAGCCCAGAGGGGGCTGGGCTACATGCAGAAAAAATTCTCAAAATGGAATTCTGTCAGCATCAAAAAGAGAGGGGAAAAAAGGAGAACCTTTTAAGTCATCTAGTCAACCAGTTGGCTGTTCCAAAGTCACTGTTTTGAGCATATTGTAAATATCTGGGTTGTGGGAATAAGTACCTTTTTATTAAGCAACATTAATGTTTTTAAAGAAGTTTTAAGAAAACAAAATGGGACTTACACAAAATGTTGTAGCATATGCTACTTGTATCAGGGGTACAGAACCGTAGCTAATCAGTATGTATAAGCCAGAGGTAAGCAACCTTGGCTCTTTTATGACTCGTGGACTTCAACTCCCAGAATTCCTGAGCCAGCCATGCTGGCTCAGGAATTCTGGGAGTTGAAGTCCACGAGTCATAAAAGAGCCAAGGTTGCCTACCCCTGGTATAAGCAATACATTTTCCTCCATCACACATTTCTTTTCCAATCAATAATCCAATCAATAAGTTTTCAGATTGGACTAAGCCAATTTGTTTCATTTTAGCTGAGCATATTGTACACATGCAGCCAATTAAATAAACTGTGGCTTAGGTGATATAGTAACATAGCCACTTTCTGGCTTTCGACCACGGTTGATTTCTACTTTTAGGACTTTTTTTTTATTTGATAGTTTTGGAGATTTAAATACTTATGCAAATTTTAGACTGTGTGTATTAATACTTTGATTATTTATTTAAATTTGTTTGCTCCCCAAATCCAGTGGCCTCTCTTTCTATTGCCACTCCATCTGATAATAGTTTTAGTAACTATCTGGGGTGTGTGTGTGTGTTAGTAATTAATCACTTTGGACAACTTATCTACTAAATGTCTTATCCTGAAATATATATTTTCTACCTTTCTGGAAATTTATGTGCAACTTTTTCATAATGCCTCTTTGAAATGACTTTGGGTATTTACTAAATGACTTTTTGAAACTATATCAAGTGAAGTGTTTTTTCTTAATGATTCAGAAACGTAGGCAACCTGACACCCTCCAAATATCAAGCTATATTGTAGTGGGATCGTGTGTAATAGATTCATTCTTATAGTAGAAGGCTGTTTTAATGCTGTTAGCATTTCTATTTAATATAGTTTGCCCCTGTTCATTATACAATAAAGATGTGTCTTGTGAATTACAATATTTCAGTTATTACTCTGTAGGGCTGAAACAAGGTTCCTAACACCATGTGCTAAGCTTTAAGGAGTATGCAACATTATATGCATAAAAGAACCTTTTACATAGTGTCCAGATACTTTTAAAAAAATCTAATTCAAATTTTTACATATTCAGTTAGTATTGTTATTTTTGTGTTCTCCCTATTGTTACAATGCTGAAGTGTTTAGTTTATAAATACTATTTTTCTATTGGAAAGATTGCTTCTTATGGGAGAAATGGAAAAAAATCTGTTGCATAAGTACTGAGTATTTTAGTTTTTTTTTTAATTGAAGCATTAAGGCTATCTTTGCTGGTATTTTTGAAATATCAGTAGTTTAGGTTTTAATTGAAAAACCATTGTGCTGGCTAAGTTGAGATGATTGGATAACAAATATATGTAACAGTTGTGATCTTAAGAGATTGAGAATATAATTGAATGAAAATATATAGTAAAAGATATATCCCAAAGTGCAAGAGAATGGTAACAGTTTGAAACATTGGACATTTTCTTTTTCATTTCAGGGTCACATTGTACAAGTCAGGTTATTACATACAAAGAAACTGGAGAAAATGAAGAAAGAGCCAAAATTATTGCTCCATCACCAATTAAAAGGTACTGATAAAAGAAGTGAAAAAAAAATGGTATCATCAGCATCTGGGAATCTAAAGCTTAAAAAAATGACCCGTTGATTTCTTTTTAAGAAAAATTAACTTGATGCTAGGTTTAACATAAACCTTTTTTGGATTTGGAAAATCTTTGGGGGGTTGAATAGACATACTAGATGCTCATGAATAAAACTGAAATAATTATTTTAATTACAATCAGAATAAGAATTATAGCAGAATTAATGCAAGAAGAAATAGAATAAAGTTTCATTTTTTGTTCCTACGCTCAATAATTTATAAAACCGTTGGCGACCTTTATATATACTTTATAATGAAGTCACAAATCAGATTTCTAAACGCAATCATAGAATTTCACACAGTTTTTTTATCTAATTAAATATTTATTTGGCTGAAGATCATTTGGCCCCTTCAATGTGATATATAATATTGTGGAATAATATAAGAGCAAGAATGAAAGAATTTATGTTTGCTTTCAAGAAACAGGCAGAATTATATGAGAAGTAGAAAAACCTTCATTAGGTATAGGAAAAAGTAGATAGAAAGTAGAATAGAAAATAGAAATAGTGAAGTTTATGATGGGGAAAAAGAGTCCACGTGGTTCTGTCTTCCTTGAAAAGGGGGAGGTATGCCTTCTTCATGAAGCAGTGAGTAGACCCAACAGTTTTAGATAATGTCTTCCCTTTTCAGTGAAAATTGTTGAGAAAGTGGTCTGTTTGCATCTTCAGAGACCCTGGAGGAAGTGGATTATCTGGACCCCTTCCAGTTAATGCTCAGGATGGATAGTATGGAGACAGCATTGAGTGCACTTATAATGACATCTGGAGAAGCAGATTAATGGTGGTGCAACTGTCTTGGTTCTCTCAGCAATCTTCAAGACCATTGATCTTGTCAGTTCTTTGCTGTTTCTGCCTGTCTATATATGGATGCACATCTCAGCTCCAGATGCCTAGCTTTCATTCCAACACTGACAATAGTCTAGTTTGGATTATACTTATGTAGCCTATTGTGTGGAAGAGAGTGACTGCTCACCCAATCTATCCTACTACATTATCAAAATCCTAAAAAAAAAGTGACAAAGTTTGCAAAGATGACTTAAACAAATTAAAAGCTTACATATAAAATAGATAGATTTCATGGGTTGTTCTGTCTCACTCTGATGTACAGTATAAAAAAGAATATATAGTATTTTGTATCACTTGAACAGTCATTTCAGCTTGAACAATATCTACACTTGAACAGTCCCCAAGATAATTGTGACAAAAATGGTTCATTATGAAAATTCCCTAGAAATAAATATCTAAGCTTGTGATGTGAGATTTATGCTTACTTATTTCCACAGGTTGGTAGTTCTAAATTCCTTTTCTTTTAATGCTTACCAGTTTTAAAAAGTTAAGAAATGAAAGCAGCCCAGAAACCCAAAGAAGTAAAACCAGTGCACCATGGGAAGAAAACTGTCCTCAAAGGTATGCTTGTGTTTTGAACAAAGTATACACATGGTGTTAGAAGTAATGTGTTTGCAGGTATCTCTGTGCGATCATCCTAACTCAAAATCTGCTTAAATTAAACGTTGATTCGCTTAGATTAAGGTCATTCTGAATCTTTACTAAATCCAAACTGAAGGCATTGCTTGACTTAGTTGACAGGTCCTGATTTGCTTCAGCCCATTGTTTCTGAGCTTACAAACAAATTCACTTTTTCCTTGTTTCTGCAGTGTCTAACTTCTCAGATTTAAACTGCTCTTGAATTTTCCCAAACAATAATTGCTGACATTCTTCCTGGCAGTGAATCTTTAGCAAAGCAACTCCTCCTTTATCTAGAGTTCTTTCCATACCAGAATGCTTATATCTTTTGCAAAGAGAAAGGGGGGGGGGAACCCAATGTCCTTATGAAATCTCAGTAAACATTGTTTTAAATAGGATTTCCTGATGATTGCTACCACAGGGTGTAAAATAATACACTCTGAAGAGAATAAAAGGTGACTAAAATAAATTATTTATGGTAATCCCACCCAAGTTGGATTTTTTTTTCATTTTTACTGCTGGATCTGCATTAGTTTTAAGAAAAAAAGTTTACTTAGCTTGTGCAAAGAAGTGCCTGTGACTAAGAGCTTTTGGAATGCCATCCACACATTGGCAGAGCAAAGCAAAAACAATCCACATTTTATAACAAATCATGATTACTGCAAACTTAGTTTCTTAAACCATTTACAGTCTTTGTTAAAAAGTCCTAGGTTAGTGTTATATCCAAAAGTATGTTAGTTAAATGTTGATGACACAATAGTAAAGAGAGATTATGGTAAGTAAAAGGAAGTTCTCTGAATGATAGAGGTGCCTTACTATTTAATAAGAGCCATAGGTTGAGGGAAAGGCTGTCATATTTCTAGTGTCTTAAAATTAGTGTCTTTTTATCACTTGCTAAGACCTGATACCGAGATTTGAAATGGGTTTGTTTGTTTGTTTGTTTGTTTGTTTATTTATTTATTTATTTATTTATTTATTTATTTATTTATTTATTTATTTATTTAATTTCTTGTATTTCTACCCCGCCCTTCTCCCTACGGACTTAGGGCGGCTTACAGCCATTTAAAAACAAATACTTGAATACAAAAATACAAAATTTAAAATATTAATTAAAATGAAATATTATTCTAAGGCCGAATAAAACCAAATTAAAATAACCCTTAGGCCAGTCCTGCTAACTTAAATAACCATGTCTTGAGGGCGCGGCGGAAGGAGGGAAGATCTAGCTATGTTTACTACATAGCTAGACCCCATCCTCAAGTAGCTGTTCTTTTTTACCGGTTGTTGTTATTTCCAAAGGTTAAGAGTGTGAAAACATACTGACTTTTCTGGGGTGAAGGGATAAAGGAAGAACAAAAGAGGTGGGGAGCCAAGCCAGTTATAATTCCCTTCATTTATATGTGAGATTTCTGTACAAAATGACGGTTGCAAAGGGTTTCCACTCTCCCATTCTTTCCATCACCTCTGTATGGATCTGCAAAGAAAGCTTGGGCAACTATTTTACAAGCTTTCAGCTCACCTTGAAGAAATCAATTTCATAGATATTACATGTTGACAAAAGACCAATATTTCTGTCTCAGGAATTATAAATGCTTACGGTTTTGGAGGAGACAGAACAGTGCATATTCTTAAAATCTTCAGCATGACATTGGAAAAATAAATTTCAAGGGGTCTTTCTCAAATATTATTTCACTAGTCTATTTGCTAATTGCAGTTTTTCTTATCCTGTTATTAATAATTATGGGAAATTGTTCTAATGAAAGCTAACTGTAAAAAGAATATGCAAATTGTTAAGTCTGTTATCTCTGCATAGCTGGTTAGGAATGATGAGTTTTTTCCTAGTACTATAAGGAAGTCTTGCAATACAATGCTATTCTTAATGAAAAAATATCTTCTATCATATTGTGTAAATTTCTAAATATTTTTCATGTTCTGTCTTTAGAGCTCCTCACATATATAAGTTTGGGGAAGAGTTCAGTGCACTGTATTCATTTTCCCAAAGTAGTAGAATCACCACCCTCTTTTTGACTGTACACTTTTTGAAAAGTGTATTTGTTAGGTTAGAAAATACCAATACTTTCTATTCATAAAGTAATTGTAAAATAAAACTACAGGTAATCCCCGACCTATAACCAGAACCGAGCCCAGAATTTTGTTCATAAGTCATTGTGGTTGGTAATTGAGTCACCATGTGACCAGGTTCAATTTTACAAACATTTTTATGATAGTAGCTAACCACGTCATGTGGTCATAAGTCCAAATCCATCTTATGCAATGAATGTTTGTTGCTGGAAAATGGCAAAAAGGTAGCAAAACGTGATCACATGACCCTGAGATGCTGTAACTGGGGGGTCCTCAAACTTGGCCACTTTAAGACTTGTGGACTTCAACTCCCAGAATTCCCCAGCCAGGACCTCTGCTGTAACTGATCGTAAATGTGAGCTGATTGCCAAACACTCAAAATGTGATTGCATGATTACAGGGGTGGTGCAGCAATCATAACTTTGATAATGGATCGAAAGTACTTTTTTTAAAATCCATCATAACTTTAAATAATAATCGATCATGAGTCAAGGACTACTGAAAATGTGTTATGATAGCCATTGTAAAGTGATATGTTTTTTTATTCTTACTCTTCTTTGACCCTAGTGGACTTTATAATTCTCCCAGTGACCGAACTAGATCACCAAAGTTTCCCCATTCACGACGGCATCCTTCGGGCGGAAGTGAAAATGAGCCTGCGCAGCCTTTCAGAAGAAGGTGGGACCTGACCTTAAATTTTCTAAGACTGTGGTTATTTACGTTTTCTTTCTACTTCTTTCCTAATGCAAATTTAGGGTTTCTTTAGGTCTATTTTGATTCTTTTTTTCCCTTTGACAGTCATCAGCTACGTTTGCTAACAAGGTGAATGATAATCGAAGTTTTTCAAGTCACCTAATTGTGCATCTGTAAACACTTTTGGTTTCCAGGGCAATGCAACATTAATAATACTGAAAGTGAATTAGTAATGACAATAATAGTTATTGTTTCATAGGGAAAACCTCATTATTTCCTTTTCCAAATGTATAAATTTGACGTAATTATGTACTCTAGAAGGGGCTGCCCTTGAAGAGTATCTAGAAGCTTCATCTGGTGAACAGTGCAGTGGCACAGGCAGTAATGTGTGCTCCTAGGTCTAGGAGAACACACATTACACTTCTGTGAGCTGCACTGGCTGCCAGTTTGCAATTCTAGGTGCAGTTCATTTGAAGTACTGTTTATCCCCAATTACATCTACTTGTCCCATCAGATCTTGCAGCAGGGGCATGTTGCAGGCCCTGTCTGCTAAGGGGTTCCATCTGATGGAACCTAGGAGACAAGCCTTTTCTGCAATGGCACCCTCCCATTAGAACAGACATGTCAAACACAAGGCCCGGGGGCTGGATGCGGCCCGCGAAGTGGTGTCATGTGGCCCGCGAAGCCATCCTGGAAACAGTGAGGGAATGGCCCCTGTTGCCTTGGCCCTGGCCCAGGCCTGCCAAGAGCCAATGTACAATTTTGTGGTGGCCATATATGCTGAAACACATTCAGTCTTAGCTCCACAAGGCTGTCTGGAAACAGCAAGGAACCAGGAGAACCTTCAGCAGCAGCCTTGAGGAAGTGGGGCTGGGTTTGGTGCCGTGGGTGTTCAAGGGCCAGGCTGGGCATTTGATCTCTGCTGCCCAGGGCTCTGGCAGCCCGCACCACCATTCATTTCATTTCATTTCATTTTATTCAATTTGTATCCCGCCCTTCTCCCGAAGGACTCAGGGCGGCTCACAACATTTTTTAAAACAAAAACAAACCCATCCAGTCCCCCCCCCCCCGCATGGCCTGAGAGGAACAGTGAGGCTCCTCCAGTGGACTATGCCTTGGCACTTGCCCTGGTCCCACCCCCTTCTGCCGGAGACCCTCAGATCTGTCCCACTCCTGCCCACCCAGTAGGCCTACCTAGCAGGCTGCACCCACCCTGGCCACTCCTGCCCACCCATCCACGCCTACCTAGCAGGCCACACCCACCCTGGCCACACCCACCTGGCCCCCTGAGGGCAACCGCAATGCTGATGCGGCCCTCAATGAAATTGAGTTTGACACCCCTGCATTAGAATATCATCCCCGCTGAAGTCAGCTTGTCCCTATGGCCTTCTGGAAAGGACTCAAAACATTTTTTTTCATCAAGCCTGGGAATCCCCTGGCAGCAGGGAACCCACACGTTGGCTGCACCACATATAACCATCTTGCAATCTTGTTCTTATTTATGTCTAATTAGTAAAGTGGTTGTATAAAGTGTTTTAATTGTTGCCTTTATTGTATGTCACCTGCGATGGGCGGCCATATAAAATTGGATGGATGGATAGAATACTCTTATGATTTATTTTTTGCTAATGTCATTCTGTTTTGCTCCTTTTTAGATCACGATCCCGTTGCAATACCAGCAGTGGAAGTGAATCAGAAAATTCTAATAGGGAACATAGGAAGAAGAGACACAGGTGACTAAAAAATTATGCACAAATTTTGAACCAAATAAAATAAGATAAGATAAGATAACCTTTATTGTTATTTTTATACTGTGGGCACAATGGCACACATAAAAAATGAAATTTAGTTGCCCGCTCTCAAAGTGAAACATATACAAATGCATATTATACTTAATTTACAGATTATGGTGTAAATAAAAATTGCTTCTATGAATGATATTTTCCTGGCTACTTAATTTTCACTTGAAAAAATTGGGAGATTGTATTTCTTCTCCTGTAAATAGGGGAGGTTGCCAAACTCCCTTTTGTTATGTATTAGAAGTAGTCCAGAATTATGAGTAATTTAAACTCTGAATATCCCCCCATGAGTGTTATGGTTATGTTCATCTTTGGGGGAAAAAATGCCTTTTTCCCACAGTCTTCATTTAAAAAGCAGAGATGAAAGCAGCTTGCAACCTGCTCAGGCAAGGCAAAAGGATTAAATCTCTCCAGGCTCCAGCTGATTTCATGCATTAAAGAACTAAACAGAAAGATCAGAAGCGATTAGTTGTTTTTTAAAACAACCAGAAATGTTGGTAGCTATTTTATATTTAATAAAAGCTGAATCTTTAAGAATGTTTTACCAATGCAGGGAAGTAACCTAATGTGAAGACTGATTCCTTGCCTGCAATTTGGAGACAAAATCCAGAGGACATTTTGGATACGGGAGAGGGTAGTTCCTAATGAAGGAATTCAAACTGAGCAATCAGTATCTTACACAACTCAACCAAGTGTCTATGAATTGATTTCATCAATGGTTTTCATCAAGGAAATGCTGGATCATTTGAAAAATCAGTCTGAAAAATATAGATTTCGTGTGGATATGCCTGACTACTAAGATGGAATTGGGTTTAGGTTTGTCACAACATGAAATTGTATGTTGGGTTTTGTTGGGTTTTCTGTTTGGATTTTTCTCTCCTTTTCTATTCATTCAACAACCGAAAGAGCAGTTAAAACACTGCCATTCTGCAGATCCTTTTGGTTAGTTTTTATTTGTTACCTTTTTAAAAAATTAATAACTGGTTTCTGGTTTGATAGGTATTGGTTGCTATTCTACTGGGATTATTTTATTGCACTGGTTGTAAGACACTTTGAGTCTGTGACTGAAGGAGATATTTGTTTTGTAAATAAATAAAATTAAATGTACTGGCTAGCTAGTTCATTAGAGTAATATATTTATTTTTCTTAAACCTCTAGCTACTAGAATCAGTCATGTTGTGACATTGTCTGTGCTCAGGATTAAATTTTCAGAATATTAAGATTATCTTCCCAATCTGGCACTTTTCACATCTGTTGAACTCATAATTTCTAATAGTTATCATTATGTTAATTTTTGTAAAGGTTACGACAAGAGAATGACATGGTTGATTCAGCTCCTCAGTGGGAAGCAGTGCTGAGGAGACAAAAAGAAAAAAACCAAACTGAACCCACCAATCGGCGTTCCAGGCACAGATCACGATCGTATGTTGAATGCTAAACTTTTTGGACATCTAAAATGAGAAAAGTTACGCTTATTTAATATAATTTTTACTGGTTAGTTAAATACAATAGGAGA
>NW_015391017.1:21778-24126 GCF_001527695.2 Protobothrops mucrosquamatus
TGACATGGTTGATTCAGCTCCTCAGTGGGAAGCAGTGCTGAGGAGACAAAAAGAAAAAAACCAAACTGAACCCACCAATCGGCGTTCCAGGCACAGATCACGATCGTATGTTGAATGCTAAACTTTTTGGACATCTAAAATGAGAAAAGTTACGCTTATTTAATATAATTTTTACTGGTTAGTTAAATACAATAGGAGAAACTCCCTCTTGTGGTCAATTTGAACCTTTTGAAAGCCAGATGTAATTATTTTACAATATTGCAATAAAACTTAAGGAAAAGAATAACAAAAAAATTAAATGCTACAATGAAAGAATAGTTTGGTCTAATAAAAAAACAATTGTCCTGTTTGAGAGGGTTGAATACAAGAGAAAAGTATTAAGTGATATTTTTAAGAAAAAAAAGCAAACATATAAACCCCCTTCATTTTCTATTGCTGTACAGGTCATCATCTGTATTGCCAAACGATTTTTAGACTTAACAGACGTACAAATCCTATAGTTAAATATTCAAAATAATATCTAGTTGCATGTTATTGATTTATATTGCATTTGATTATGTATAATGGCTGGATGCACAAACTTGTTTTGGGACCTAGGAAAAATTAAATATGTTGTTAAAAATAGAATAACAAAATTTTCTCTTTAACCCCATGAAATGAATTTCACCTATTCAAATGTTCTGAAGAACAAGTTTGTATCGAGCCCATTAACTAAATACAGTAAAACCTTGATTTCATAGGCCTCCATTTAGCAGACTTGGGATATAAATTCCTGTCTGGACATCCTCCTGAAATAACAAAGTCTGTTGCATCTGAAGTAGTCTGCACCAACCAATTACCGTATTTTCCGGCGTATAAGATGATTGGGCGTATAAGACGACCCCCAACTTTTCCAGTTAAAATATAGAGTTTGAGCGAGGGGGGGGGGGAGAGAAAACTTGATGAGTAATATGCCAAACCACATGTGTAAAGGAATAAAATAGAATACCCGTATTTTCCGGTGTATAAGACGACTGGGCGTATAAGACGACCCCCGACTTTTGAGAAGATTTTCAGGGTTTAGAAAGTCGTCTTATACGCCGGAAAATATGGTACATTTGTTTTAATTCATGGAGTTTGTTTCATTATTTGCATGATGATATCTCTGTGAAGAAGGCATAATTTGCATAAATGTATGATACCCTTATGCAAATTACATTATTTGCATCATTATGAAAATGAAATGAATTGCTGCAAAATGATACAGTTTGCAATTTAATGGACGTTTTGGTGTATCAGATACCTCTCCAATGATTTGTCAAATCAACATTCTGTATTAGCCATTCTGTATTTCTGCCTGCTAAAATGTTGTCCCTCTCCTCCACCCCAGCAAACTTGAATTCCTGATGTAGCAATTGTATTATACAGAATAACATACAGCTGTTTTTCGGCTAGCAGAGAGAAAACTACGGTATGGCTATACCTACAGCGGCATAACATTTTCACCTAAAATGGAAAGTTGTTGTTAGTTCAAATGCTTATCACTCATTTTGGCTTCTCAAAAGACTCAGGTCACTAGGGACTGTAAAATAATTAGATTTTTATTCTTCTTAAAATCTTTAAAAATATATCATTTCTTATATTATCAAGACATGGGTCACTGATGCCTTCTCTATAGTCATTAAAGGATATATTTCCTGGAATTGTTGTTTTGTTTTACAATGAAACCCAATTCTTCCAAAGCAAAAACGTACGTTTTTGTGTTTCTCCCCTTAAATAGCCAATTTGTTCCTTTTAGTCATGCAAGAATGGGTAGAGTGTATCCAGCCCTCGCAAGCTGACTTTTAACTGTTTATATAGCACTCATAAGTACATTTTTTTACATGGTTTGCAATAATAATAATAAAGATGCTATTGAATTTTGCTATTGTCACTAATACAAGGAGGATGACATATGTAACATTTATTTTCTGTGTGTTGTATTGGATCTATATGTGACCTAATTAAGCTACTTATTCAGAGATGCATAAATAAGGCTACACAGTTTATTATAAATCAGAGTATCTTTTATCCATTATTTGCTTGTGACTCCCCCCCCATGGTTTTTATTTTTATTTATTTATTTATTATTCGAATTTATATCCCGCCCTTCTCCTTGCGGACTCAGGGCGGCTGACAATCGATTAAAAACACCAATAACAATTACAAAATTAAAATTAATTAAAATGAAATATTTAAATTGTCTGATTAAAATATGATTAAAAACCCCTCTTAAAAATTGCCCTAGGCCAGTCCCGCTTGTTGGAATAGCCATGTCTTGAGGGCGCGGCGGAAGGAAGGGAGATCAGGGATCACCCTGATCTCTGGGG
>NW_015391017.1:24648-30272 GCF_001527695.2 Protobothrops mucrosquamatus
ATCGTTGGGGTGGCCCGGGGTGGATATGTACAGCTGAGTATCATCAGCGTACTGATGGAAATCCACCCCAAAGCCACGAATGATCTCCCCCAGCGGCTTCACATAAATATTGAACAGGAGTGGAGAGAGGACCGACCCTTGTGGCACCCCACAAGTTAGGGGCCTTGGGGTCGACCTCTGTCCCCCTGCCAATACAGACAGCAAAGAGGTCTAAAAAGTCCTGTGTTGGGGGGGGGGTATTCATAGCCCAAGGATGCAGTTTATGACTACACTGAGGTCTGAGGGTTTTGTTTTGGATGGGTAATGGTGGCTGTAGGCAATTCACTAAAGCTTTCTTTCAGTATGGATTGTTTGTACTTGGTTCCTAGTTATATTACAGATGCAGAAGAGATGCTGATCCCTTCAGATGAGGGCAGAGTTCACAGCTGCTGCTTTGCATGAATGAGTGAAAAAAGGAAGAAGTTTAGCATTAAGTGTTGAGAAATGCTATTAAACCCTCCCTTCCCTCCTCCACACCCCTGCACTAACCAATGTTCCTTAGGCAGACAGGAACACAGAGGACATAAAAGGGAATGTACAAAGATTGGGGTGAGGGGACCAAGGTTGAAAAAAAAATGCAAAACAATGAAGAATCTCTCTTTGACCGGGAAGAAAATTTGGGCTGCAGTTCTCTTACCAGGGATCCACTACCTTTATTAGGTCAAGTGAAAGTTCAGATGATACAGATCGTCCTCAACTTACAACCACAATTGAGCCCAAATTTTTTGTTGAGAAGTACAACATTTGTTAAGTGAGTTTTGCCCCATTTTACAACCTTTCTTCCCATAGTTGTTAAGTGAATCACTGCTGTTGATAAGTTAGTAACCCAGTTGTTAACTGAATCTGTCTTCCCCATTGACTTTGCTTGTCCAAAGTTTGCAAGAGGTGATCACATGACCTTGGGACGCTGCAACCGTCCCAAGTATGAAGCAGTTGCCAAGCATCTGAATTTTGATCACATAATCATGGGAATGCTACAAAGGTTGTAACTGTGAAAAATGGTCGTGTGTCACTTTTTTCAGTGCCGTTGTAACTTTGAACAGTCACTAAATGAACTGTTGTAAGTTGAGGACTACCTGTATTTTCAAGTTTTCAGGAACTGTTTCATCCAGCAAGGTGAACATCAGAAAAATAAGGGAAGAAGAAAGAAAAAAGTGGAGATTATTTATTTATTTAGCAAATTTCTACCCTGCCCATCTCACCTAAGTAAGAGACTAAGATCATATACACAAAAGCTTTATCTCTTTTTCCTCTTGATTTTGAAATATTTTGCCTAATATAAATACTTTTATGAAACTATAAGACTTGCAGTTCTTTAATGCACCTTTCATTACAGTTAGTCCTTCACTTAACAACCAGTCATTTAATGGCTGTTTGTGATTACCATTCTATGCTGGCTTCTCCAGAAAGCCAATGGGAAAGCCAGCAGGGAAGCTGCAGGTTGCAGGGATGGAGTATTTTAGGTCCATTCAAGCAGCACCCCAAGGGATTTCTCCTCCCCACACAACATTTCTCAGCGCGATGCAAGAACAAACCTCAAATTCTGAAAATATGTTAGCTTACAAGGGCTAGAAAGCTAGTGAATGCCATAATTCAGAACAATGGTGTTTGCTACCTTTCTAGCCTTCCTAGACTAGGAAGGCTAGCTAACATAATCGCTCTCACAATAGTTTGGAAGGTCCCTTCTCCAAACTGCAGTTTGCAGAAGGAGCCTTCCTACAATTGTGAGAATGGAGCCTACTTGCAAGATGGTGCAAGGTGACCTTGGAAGGACGGCTGTACCTTGAATTGGGTGGGTGTACCTACAGCTGCAGAAAAAGGCAAAAGTTAGTGGACCTGGGCATAGTTGGGCAGGGAGAAGGCCCTCTCCCGGGACTCTACTTAACAGCAACACAATCAGTTAACAACCGCAACTGAGAGAGCTGGGATTGTGGTTATTAGGCAAAGCAGTCACATGGATGTTTCACTTACTAATTATTCACTTAGTGAATGACCAAGATTCTGGTCCCATTTGTGATTGTAAGTCAAGGACTACTGGTATTCATAATTAGCTTGGTTGCTTTGAAATCAAGTAATTTTTCTATGAAAGAGATATTAAGCTGTTAATATGGCATTTTTTTCAGAAACAAGTTTACTTAACTAGAAAATAGTGTCAACCCTGATTGTACCATTAGTTGTTTCCACTTTTAACTTTCCCAGAGCTTTGAGAGGTAGGAGACACCTTAAATAATTATTTTTAATTAGAAGTTTAGTCAACACATCTTGTGAATTTTGGAGGAAGACAAATAGTGATTCACCTCAGGACTTTTCTACTCATAAGATGCCATTTCCACATATAAAATTCAAAAATTATTCCTGTGCTTAAGTATTTATTAGGTAAATCATTGTTCTTGGCTGTCATAATTTAAAAATTTTGTATTTGTTTATTATGTATACTGATAATAAATATATATGTATATATATATATTTGAATGCATATAGGAGAAGTCCAGATGTTCAAGCAAAGGAAGAATTGTGGAAACACATTCAGTAAGTATTTCTGCAAGCATGGATATCTACTATTAAATAATATTTTTTATGCATGTGATTGTTTAACTTTTAAACTTTTCTTTTCCAGAAAAGAACTCGTGGATCCATCTGGCCTATCCGAGGATCAACTAAGAGAGATTCCATATACTAAAATAGAGTGAGTTTATTTATTGGACAGGAGTTGTGATGTAATATGTTGTTGTCCCTATACAAATCTATATGAGGACATAATTTGAGGCTGATTATACAAGATTAAATAAGATGGCAAATATCAAACTAAATTTTAAAAGGCATAGATCTACTGTTTCTAACCTCCCAGAAATAAATGAAAATTACTAAGCTCCTAATATATATATTACATCCAATAAAAGTGAAACAATTACTTAGTTTATATTTGTTTGAGTTTCACTTGTGTGGGAAAAGTTCTGAAATATGGTATTGCAGAAATCCCTCTTTACCTGTAACTTAGCTGAGGTTGGCTATGATATGGGAATTGTAGTTCAATATTTTGAATGGCATGAAGTTGAGAAAGCCTGTCAAAGAGATTCCTGTCAGCATCAGGCACAGAAGTGGGTATTGTTTGGAGAAAATCATCTTTTATTTAGGAACTTGGTCATTGCTAAGTATTTTGAGACTCGAAGTCGATGCATCCGGGCATTCGTTAGTGACAAGTACCTTCGGCAGTAAATTGCATGATAAATCTAAATGTGGGGGGAAACTCCAAATCTTTACTTAGGCACTTGAATTATTCACATCAACTTTAGTCCCCTTTGTTTTCGGTATGCCTGGGGCAGATAATGGATTTAGGTACGACTGCATCAAATTTGGCTTTAAGTGGTATCTCTACATTCCTGTGATTTTATTTATTTATTTATTTATTTTATAGGATTTATATGCCGCCCTTCTCCCTTCATGGGACTCAGGGCGGCTCACAGCATATTAAAACATCATACAAAAAATTTCCCCTACTAAAAACCAATTAAAACCCAAATATTGGTAGCTGTGGCTCTTTAAAATCGTTAAAAATTGTCCCTATCCTGTTAAATAATAGAGAGTTTTCATTCATGGAGACTTGGGGGGGAGACTTTCAAGCTACCTTCCATTTTAAAGTTTTAAAAATGTACTCTTCCTCTGATCATCCAAACTGACTCTTTGACTTCCTTGACCTTCTTTCCTCAGCATAGTATCACTAATTGCCAAAGCACAGTTGGTCCTTTCAGATCAAGCTCCAGTTTCATTCCAGTAATTGGCCATCTGGGATTTCCATGTGGTGATGTGAACAAGTGCTTCTGACAGGAGCTGAATCATGTTTTGCATCATAATGTGATTCTGACTCACCACTGAGTAGGAATAAAGAATAGTGGTACAGGCATGAAAGCTAGACATGAAACATTTCCTTCAGCACATTTATCTTTCAATGTGCATGCAGGCACATGTCGTTTTGTAAGGCTTTAATCTCAAGATAATACTATTGGAAATGTGTGAACAACAAGCGACTTTTAAGGCTGAGATAAATTATAAAGGTTTCTCAGTGGGTTCTGAATAATAATAAAAAAAATCATGACCAAAATGTCAGGATAAAATCTACTGGTGTGTTCTCTCTGTCAGAAACATATTTTTGTGAGAAATTAAGCCTTCAGAGCTTACACAGTTTACTCAGTTTCCTTGGGTACAAGTTTTGGATCAAAGGTCTTATGAAAAGAAACATTTAAACCTTTATCCTAATAGTTTATGTTATAACATTAGAAACAGAGCTACATGTATAAAATTCTAACTTTAAAAGAGATAATAATATTGCACTTTAGCCAATGTTAAAAGGATGGTGACGGAATAATTTATGAGTGAGTGAGTGAATGAATGAATATTTATATAGCCTCATTGATTCTAGGTGACTTGCAGAGATACATTACCATTTTCCTCTTTTTTTAAAAAATAAATAAATAATTGTTTTGGTGCTGAAACTTGGCTATGTACACATACACACAAATATATATATACATTTATAACTTTAATTTGGACATAGATGTAATACTTTGAAGAAATGCTTTTTCTATTATAGTCATCTTCGTAATTCTTATGAACAAATAATGATTTGGTCCTGGAAATTTTATTTCTTCGTTAGGACTCAAGGTGACCCTGTTCGCATTAGACACTCACATTCTCCTCGAAGCTATCGCCATTATCGACGATCCCAGTGCTCTGATGGGGAGAGATCTGTTCTGTCAGAAGTGAAGTAAGTATGTTAATCACCGAGGAAGATGGATGGTTGTTTGATAAACATTACAGTGCCAGTTACAAGACATGCAGCTTACAACAGAATGCTCTGGGAATATTTGCTAGAATATTTAGTTTTCTGGGAAATTATTCAGGGGTCACTCTGATCTAGCAACCAGGAGTGACCTGTTACTGAATTCTTCACTCTGTGATGACTGAAAGGGAATCTACACCCTTGTTGAAGGGTGATGGACCTCATTTTCAGAAATAACATACTCTGCTAGACATTCAAATTAAAAGATAGGCCTCCTCATCAAGAATTTTTAATAGAACCAAGTAAAAAGCATGCAATTATCTCTGAAATATAGATAGATAGATAAAAATCAGCAACCGAATGATTTACACAAATTCAAGCTCCTTCCTTTTATTTTATAAGCACTGTGCCTTTTGAGGTTTGCTTTCTTTTCCAGTGCCAAAGCAGATCTTGTTCCTCCTCTCCTGGTTACCCGCTCCTCGGATGCTCATTGTCCCACCACTGCAGTATCTCATCAGGTTAGTAATGGCTTTTAATCATGCTTGAATATTTAAAGTGCAAAGATGTTTAACATGGTTTTAATTTGTTCAATATTTGTTTACTTCAGCGGCGAAATGGATCTAAGGACAGCCTTTTAGAAGAAAAAATACAAACATCTATCAACAATGTGGATGGAAAACACAGTGCTAAGACTATAAAAATTGTTCCGGCATCAAGGCTCAAGATAGAGACCTGATTTTTATCACACACAAGACTCTGGAAGAATGCAAATCCCAAATCCAAATAAACACTTTTAGTTTGTGGGTTT
>NW_015391018.1:0-7866 GCF_001527695.2 Protobothrops mucrosquamatus
AAATTTTAAATTTTGTTCAAATAGATTTTATTTAAACAAAACGTTACAATTAATGTTTGTTGTATTGCAACCCTGTAATAATACATTTCATATTATGTATACAGAAATGGTCATGTTCAATCCTTCATGGAATCCTGGGGTTCTGAGGAACACATTTTGAATATCGCTGCTCTGGAGTGATTTTCTGCAATCTAAGTATCTCCAGAACAGTTTGACTTCAACTCTCAGAATTCCTAGCAGCAAATCTTCTTAGAATCTAGTTGGAAGTGAAGCTACCAGGTCTGGGAACCCCCAAATTTCAGTTTAATCTGGATTTAAATAAGTCTCAATTTAATAGCCGATGTATGAAATGTCAATATGTAATCCAAAATTCCATAGTGTATATGCTGCCCATGTTGAAGTAATTATCGGTTATAGGAATTTTTAACCAGTTGTATTATGCCCACAAAAGAGTTTTGTAATTGGTGTTGTCTCTATAGATTAATTTCTCTTTGGGTTTTCCATTGCACAAGCAAAATGCTGTTGCAAAAAAAGACAAATGGATTTGGAATGCCTATATCTCAACATACAGATGCCCAGAAAGTGTTTCTCTGATTGTAACAGATTATTCTGCCTGTTCTTGAAGTAACATTTATGTACTGCATTGGGAAAGCAAGGCATGTCTGACTTTGTGACAAAGGAATATGTTCAAAAAGGTGAGCATGAAAATTTTACCTCATGCAACTTCTCTTTTTAGAAATTACCTCCCTGCCATTCAGTTAACTATCTTTGAGCTCTCACATGCATATTTCAACAAAGAATTCTAGTAGTGAACAGTAATTTAGAGATTGCAATTCACAAATGTGTTGGCCTGTGTCCATGGCACTTTAGAAATTGCATGAATGATCCTTTTTTTGCAATTAATTCTGTGGCTTTTAAGTGGTTCTCACAAACAGTTTTTGTTTGCTGTTTGCATGCATGCCATGCATTTCCTCCTGGCATTTGCTTACAGCAACTTTGATATCTGTCTGAAATTTGGGTAGGATCCCATCTTGCCATAGATACAAATTATTAAAGCCCATGTGTATGTGTACATATACACACACACACACACACACACACACACACACACACAGAGAGAGAGAGAGAGAGAGAGAGAGAGAGAGAGAGAGAGAGAGAGAGAGAGAAAACAGCAGCTGATCTTTGCTTCTTTCAACTGAGTTTACAAATAGAATGAATTCCAGGCAAACATGGGCTAAGTGACTTTTCCCAAGGTCAACATGTTTACTGGAATACAGAGCAAAATTCAGACCTTTATTTTTTTCCTGTATATTTCATGAGAGTATTACTACAATGCATCAGTTTCCTTAGCTTGAAGTGATACCTTCGGTAGCCTGAATTTCAATTCTCATAATTTTCAACTCACGTAAGTGTTGATGTCCACCATATCTGGACTGCAAACACACAAAAAAGGAAAAACTGTTTTAGTTCTTATCAAGGCAATCTTAATCCCAAACAATTTATTTATTATTAGAATAGCCATAGTTTTCTCTTGCACTAGGTAAAAAAAAAGTCACTTCTTTTTTTCTTTTGTGGAAACTTCTACAGTGGTGGGTAACTTGTATATTATCAGCAGCCCAATTTGATTTTTACAGCCCTGCTAATCCCTGGTAATCCCTAAGACTTATGCCACTGAATTGTGATTTGTGCCAGAATCTCTCTCAGTAATGTCTCACATTATCTGCATACACTCTACATGCCCTCAAAGCACAAAAATGAGGTTGGAAGGAGCAAGTGTGCCTCCCAACCAGAATAGTTCAACTCTATTCTAATATTTGGAGACAAAATGGCAGAACACAAAGGTGGCCCATGTATTTCTATGCAGACCATTGTTTTCCCCAATAACAAGTCACCAAAATGATTGTGTATTTGTATTCATGGGAGGCTCAAGAGGCAACTGGAGGAAATGGAAAACCTATGTGTGCTTCTTGTGTCTGCATTAGGCTCACCATCTTTTCACCTTGCAAATTATTGGTGCTACTGATCATGAATAACTCAAACTTATATGAGGAGGGCTGAATAGCGAAATCATGGGAAATATGCATGAATCTTTCATTTGCTGGGATGCTTCTTTTATTGCATTTTGGTGGTGCAGCAAGAAAGCATGTCGTAGGACACATGGGATTGCTTTAGTGTAAAGGCAGTGAGCTTATGTTCAACTGAATTGGATGATTATTTCAATGATAGATTTGGCAATTGAAGAATAGGAAGAAGCTCAGGGGTCTATGGCTATGGAAACTATTTGAAAATGAAAGAGTGAGTGTTGTTGCTATAGCCTGGAATGCCTGTAAGTTGGATTCAGGGCACACATAAGCAGTGAAATAATAACCAGCAGTAGCACCAATATTCTGGTTGGAAAGTGTGATCAGAAAGAAGCCCAGAATTACAAAATGGATGGTGCATTTTGACCAGGAAATAAGGAGTTGGCGCAGTTATTAACCTTAGGATGATTGATTATGGGTCATCAAGTCATCTACGATTTCTAGTGACTACATAGATCAGGCATGTCAAACTCGCGATGTCACGTGACGTGCGACGTATCGTGACTTTTTCCCCATTGCTGGCAAGGGTGGGCACGGTTTCGGCCTGACGCATCTGGCACGCAGGCTGGCAGTTTGACATGCCTGACATAGATGGATAGAACCTTAGAATAATTTTTTTGTTAGCCCCACAGAGTCATGTATATGAGATAAGTGGGCATATACATTTATTAAATAAATAAAATCTGCTGCAATGTTGAGTTCCTTCAGATATGTGGACCTCAGTCCCCAGAATTCCCCAATCTACATAGCCACAGTAGAGTATTCTAGGAGTTGTAATCTACACATATATAGGAATATGCATACTGACAAATGTTGCTTGAGTGAAATAATTAGAGCATTTTAGGCTCTAAACATATGGGTTTTATGAACCACAAATTGTTCAAAATGTGATATGCCACTTGGCAAACCTTTTGTTCCCCCCTACATGTCTGCCCTACCGTCTTAGCCTGACATCAGAACCTTTAGTTTGGGTGGCGCTACAGCTGGGCATATGGTTGTTGTTGTTTTGTTTTTTTTTAGCAAGGATCCTCCCTTCTCCTGGGCATAAGTGAGTCCTCCTGGAATGTTCTAGCCAAACCAATTGAACTGGAGACAGAAAAAGATAAGAGAAAAAGAAGAATAGTATAATCGGCCAGTTATGTTATTCCCACTTGTAACTTTCACAAGAATCTTGAGAAAACTAATCGAGGAGAGAAGCAACCTAGAACTAAGGAGAAACTTCCTGACAGTGAGAACAATTAACCAGTGGAACAACCTGCCTCCAGAAGCGGTGAATGCTCCAACACTGGAAATTTTTAAGAAGAGACTGGACAGCCATTTGTCCGAAATGGTATAGGGTTTCCTGCCTGAGCAGTGGGTTGGATTCGATGACCTCCAAGGTCCCTTCCAACTTTATTACTATTACTAAAAGCTGAGGGATATTCATTGTCAACAATGAGTGAAAGCGGCCCCTTCAAATATAGTGGCATCTGCTACCCAACGTTCATCTTCTAACTCAATCCCTTGGCCTGCTTGACTCACTGCTTGACAATGGTGATAGTTCCAGGGCTTCAGCCTGAGCTGATCCCCTTCCTATAGGTGTCACCCCCCAAGGGAGTGGAGCTGATGTGATGTAGAAGTGCTTTGAGTCCCAGAAAAGGACTATTTAGGATTGCTGCCTGAGTCAGTTAAAGGTGTGCAGGTTATATAGCAATCACAGAAGATGTGTTGAGTTGCCTGTTAAGAACAGGTTAATGGTGCTCTGTGTTTTATTGAGCTTCAGATTGATAGTTCTGGCAGAACCAATAAATAATGTTTAACGTGCACATTTACCCAAGAAAGAATGTTAAGGTTTTTGCCTCTTTTAACTTTTGTTTTTTTTATTGAAAAACAAATACAAAACTAAACACATTACAGAGTTAAAAGAAAAACAAATAAGAGATGAAAAGGAGAGGAAGAAAATAAAAAATGAACATGTAAATG
This sequence comes from Protobothrops mucrosquamatus, assembly GCF_001527695.2. NCBI lineage: Eukaryota > Metazoa > Chordata > Lepidosauria > Squamata > Viperidae > Protobothrops > Protobothrops mucrosquamatus. The sequence goes on from NW_015391018.1 coordinate 4,044, forward strand.
TACTTCTGAGAAAATATGAATAGAGTTGTGCTGTAAGATTATTAATTTCCTGGAGCCAAAGGTGGAAACAATTTGCTTTCGTTAGGTTTTTGACAATTTTATACCAAGAAGGGTATTAAAACCTCATGCTAGAAAGCATAAAGGTTTATCAATGTGGAACAGGATTAATAATGACATAATAGTCTTCAATAGAAAATCTATTGATTATGTAAAAGCTACAGTGCCTATAAATAAAGAAAAAAAAACTCTGCATGTCATTCTTCTTACTTTTAATTTTGGAGTAGCTGGATTTAATTCATTAAAGTATCAATGTTAAAGAGGCTTAGAACAGTAATAGATTCATCATTAACTAATCTTAACCATATAATTGTTGTAATTGCTCACTTTTCGCTTTTTTGGTAAATTTGTTTTTTCAAGCACAATAAACAAATCAGTGACCAGAGACACCAACAGGGTACAATAATTGTAATACCTTAGAAGCACGAATGACTGAATTCTTCAAAACAATGGCCAGAATCTATTAAGATGAAAATTCAGTGTTTTGTATGCCTTTGATCTTTCAGGAAATGCCCAGTTCAAATCTAGGTTTAGCAATAAACTTGTTGCAACAGCCTTTGTTGGCCAGCTGTCTACCTAGCCATATTTGAACTCTTATAATATGCATGCTTAGCGTTGATTATGGAGTTGAAATCCAAGATAGCTTGGAAGTGATCTCAGGTTAACCAACTGTAACTTGTGAAAGGACTAATTGAGAGAAAATGGGGTACTTGATGTGCCAAAGAAAAGAACACTGCCCTTATTTCCCATTTACTTCAACACCATTCTGTCTGCTCCTAAAGCTGGCCATGCGAAGCTGTTTTCTTGTGTTTGGCTCTCTTTATGTGTTCAACTGCTTTTAAAAAAAAACAAACTTAAAGCTTCTCATTAACAGGTGTAATAGGTGCATTTGTGTTTGTCGGGTGAAACAGGCAGGAGTTAAATGACCAAACAAACTATTTGAGTTGCTCTCCTGAATAAATAAAAAATTGGTTTCTTATCAGAGAAAGAATATCAGTTGCAGTATTTACTTCCACTTCTTAAGCACAATGATTCCCCTGCCCATAGCTAATAATACACTAATTGTCTTTGGCAATTAATTGTCATGCAGAGGTGAAGACTGAAGCCATAACAGGAAAAGAGTCAAAGTAAACGAGAACAGTGTGGTATCCCAGACTACTAATCCCCCAAGTGGTGTGTTCCTTCCAAGTAAAATAACATAATTGTTTAAAGTCACCCAAACCTCTCAGGACTGCAAAACTGACACAAAAATCTCATATTAATTTAATGGCTGCAAGGGAGATTGTGTGAGATATTGACAGTCTTGCATACAGTCTTTCACCATACTATCATTAAGTAATTTGGGGGAGGAAAGAACTGCCATGTTGCTTGAGATCATGAAGATATTCAAGCAAGGTTCCTGCCCTGTAGAAGTCATACATTCAGGATGCAATCAGTAAACTTCATAAAAGACTGAGGATTAGCTCCTAGATCTGAGGCCCTAACTGGGGTTTCTCCAACCTACCACCTCCCAGATGGGGATGATAATTCCCATCACACATCCCCCTCAGATAGCACAGTTCGGATATTCTAGACCAGGTATGTCAAACGCGTGATGTTACAGTATATGACATCGCACTATGTATCACAACTTTTTCCCTATTGCCAGCAATGGGGTGGGCGCGATTTTAATATGATGCATCCGGCCCGTGGGCCGGCAGTTTGACATGCCTGTTCGAGATCCACACATTTTGAGACAGTGGAGTTCTGGGTTGGGAAAAGCTCTTTTATGAACCACTTCACCACACATCCGGTGACTTCTCATTCTTCATCAGATCTATTTCCTTAGCCCAGCTTAGAATATGGTTTCTGTTATGATTACTTCAGTTATTTATTTAATTCTGTCTGATCCAGATGCCTCTTTTGACTTATTTCTTTAGGGCCTTTCCACTAAAATTTCCCAATACAAATACATTCCCTAACTGTTATTTATTAATTTAGGGATAATTTGGCTTAGACCAGCGGTTCTCAACCTATGGGTCGCGACCCCATTTGGGGTCAATCGACCATTTCACGGGGGTCGCCAAGCAAGGCTGTCCGCCATTTTTTCCCCCTTTTCCGGCGGGTGCCTTACCTTCCTTGAGCTGGGCCAGCTGGTGGTCGGCCTGCTCCGTCTCTGCTGCTTGCCAGATACGCCTCGGCCGGCGCAGGGGGCGGAACCATGCATGCGCGGCGCTCCCAGGCAGGGAAAGTCCTCGACTTACGACCGGTTTAGTCCTCGACTTATGACCGGTTTAGTCCTCGACTTACGACCGGTTGGGGGTTGCGGCATTAAAAAGGTTGAGAACCACTGGCTTAGACTGATCTAGTTTCTTTATCACACTAGATTCTAGGTGCATATTTCCATTCCTGCTTTTTCCTGGGCTCAAAAACTTGAACCAATTCTTCCAAGAGTTTACACTGGCTCTTGCTTTAACCTATACATATTAAATTTATCGTAATTATTGGATTTGCAATACATAAGTCTTGTTCCCTGACCTTTTACTTAAACTCTTTCTCAAATGAGAATGGAATGTTTTTTCTACTATTTTAATATTAATTCCAGTTCAAAGCTGCTTAGTGGTTGTGCAATAAAAATAGAAACATAGGATTTGCAAGGGAATATCTGGAGAAATGTAAGGAAAGACGTTGAAAGAGAACTCAAAACTCTTGACAATTTACATAGACAGTGGTCCAAGCTTTAATTCTAAGATCAAAAATGTTATATTTACTCCAGAGATGGGAAAAATAGTTGGGCAAATCATCTGATGAAGGATGTAAATTTTAAGCTATGCATCCCTCTGGAGCCTCCTCAATACTGCAAAACAACTGCAATTACCGTATTCAGTATTTCAGGCCAGCTGCTTCAAGATCTTCCCAAGCAGGGTCTTCTGGAATACCAGACAATAACTTTATTAAATGATTTGCAACAGCTTAATTTGTGAATCTTAAACTCTGGTATTTGTCCTATCCAGTCATAGTTTGCACATGCAAGCTGGTTTTATAGTTCCTTTGGTTTTTTAAAAAACTTTTTCCTATTAGTTGTACAATTTTCAGTAGAGAGGGCTACAGACTAAAAACAAATTGTTTTAGGTGGCTGACAATTACATAATTTCAGTTTACATTCTCCTTAATGAGATGGTGCAGTGCATGTAAAACAAACAAACACAGTTGCTATGAATACAGGGAGCCCACCCAATGATTTCATAGCAAAACTGGGAATTTGGCTTCCTTTGTTTGAGACTTTTTCTGCTGAATGACTTGCTCTTCTCTTCTGTATGAGGATTAAATATTTGTAGACAAGATGACCTCTGTGTCTTGTTAATTTTTCAGTCCCTGCACACACTTTTTCTTTTTCTCCCCTAACTCTGTGCTTTTTCTTTGACTTTAGTTTGCAAGTAGCAAAGAGTGAACACTGACATGCATCCCCATCCAATAGAACAGATGACAAATTAATAGAGTGAGCAAAGGAAGTCGCTTATCATGGAACAATCTTGTAGTACTAGGAAATGAGAGGACAACTTGTGTCCTGCTTGCCTTTCATAGAAAGCATGCCTGCCAATATTTCCATAGGCAATGTTGCCCTCCAGATATTTGCAGATTGAAGCACTTCATAGTCACCAGGGTTTTGCCCAGTCAGTGGATTTAGAGGAGAGCAAATGCTTTTGTTAATCTGCTTGTAGGAAAATTATTCTGACTTCCATGGTGAAATGGGGAGAGGGGGATATTCTCTAGATCCTGTATGTTT
>NW_015391018.1:8912-12326 GCF_001527695.2 Protobothrops mucrosquamatus
CACCCTGAGGAGGCCCGCTCTGTGGGAGCGTACCGGCCTGTGGGAGGGAATCTGCGGCAGAAGGCGGTCTCGGAGATAGCCAGGACCGATGCCATGGAGCGCTTTAAAGGTGGTGACTAGCACCTTAAAGCGTACCCGGAAGGCCACCGGCAGCCAGTGCAGCTCGCGCAGCAGCGGTGTTACATGGGAGCGACGTGTCCACTTCTCTCTATTCTGCTGCATAAAAATAAATAATAGACATAGTTGTTTAAAAGATCAAGTTGTTCTATGTATGTCAGAACCTAGAAGATTCCTTACATTACACTTCTTCCCAGAGATATTGGGGAGCCAAAAACAGATGTTGGAAGGTGTATCTCAAGCTTGCATACCATTCTACTTTCCTGCTTCTCTGATAAGAAGGAACTCCCACAATTGCTGAGGCATCATTTTTCCCATTAAAAGCTAAGTAATGAATCTTTGCATTTTCCTGGGAAGATTTTTTACTGGAATTATTTCCTCCAAGTCATGTCTGTTCCAAATAATCTGGCACAATCGTGTCAGCCCTTCAAAGTAGACCAGACTTGAACATCAAAGTTATGACTACTCAAACTACTTTTATCATAGATTTATGGTAAATCTTGTGTTTGCGCATTTCCCTTCCCTATCCTTATAGGAAAGAGAACTTGGAATGGTTCAGTCTGAGACATTTACTTAAAGTACATTTCTTCTTTGGCCTCAGAGCTATCATTGGCCTCTTCTGCCAGACCTGATGTAACCAGGGAAAGGAATGAATGAATGGAAAATGAATGGGAATAAAATTATTAATCTTGGCCATGGAGCTTACTCATTACTCCTACTACAGGTGATATTATCATGCAGAGCCATCATTGCAATATCATTCTAACTAGTCATGGAAAACCAATGCCTTGGCATTGGTAAAGACCCATCTATCTTTAGGGAAGGCTATAAAACTGCTCTAAATTTTTCAGGGGGTGATGTAAAAATGAAATAAAATTAACACGGAAGCAAAACCTACACATGTTCTGACAAAACGTTAAGGGTGTATTAAAAGCCCTGGTTGAGCTCCCACCTTTTACGCACAGTTCAGTTGGTATTTTGTCTCACTCTGTTGAAAATGAAAATTAGCTCTAACTTTCTCCATTAAAAAAAAGATATAATATAATCTTGAATGTGGTCTAGAGAGAGAAAGTTTTCCCCCTTGTATAATGGTTACAATTCTGCAACAGGAATGATTTATGCTAACCACGAAATGCTCTCAGCTGTATCATGCAGTGCGCTTGGAATAATAAGTGGCAAGCAGAATAATGAAGCTTGATTGCTGGGGAGTCTTAGAGTGATTGAAACTGGCATGTGCATTTGTGTGTGTGTTTTAATTTTTATTGGTGATGGGCAATAACTGAAGGAGAGGATATCAGCCCAAAGTGCAGATATCCTCTTTAGAAAAGTATTTGAGATCACAGGAAATTGCTAGGTCTGAATTAAATGGAGTTATTATCAAAATCTAAACTCTCACAAGATGAATTACCTGTTTTCTGAGATGTTTCCCCCCCCTTCATCCCCCCTCCCATTTCCTTGACATTCTTGGCTTTCTTCAAAAAGGAAGTATCTCTCATGGGCTAAGCTCTATAAACTTCAGTAAAACTGTGATTACAGTCTATCACAAAGTGAGAAAGTTTTTGGTAGCTGAGGAACACACTGCATTATTTTTCGGAAGGGCAATAATGGGTGTGGCAATAATGCAAAACTGTTAGGGCTGGGATTTCTTGATTTTCTTTGCTTTGGGTTATTTTGTTTTGTGATCCAGACCATTTGTTTGTTTGCTTATTCATTCATCTTTCCCTCCTCAAAATTGGATGCAACTAGACAACCTGTGTCTTGTTGGGTCATTTATTTAGAGATAATTCGTTACCTAAACAGAGGAACAAAATGACAACAGGTGGGAAAAATAGCAGTGGGAGGCCAGAGCAACTTCTGATTTCTGCCAGTTCCCGATTTAGTTTCCTTATGGGAAGCTTAGTAGGCCATGTAGGCTGCAGAGGGTAATGGCACAGGTCTGAAGGATGGTAAAAGGCTCTCCTTGTCTTGTAATTAACTTTAACATTGATGTTTAATCCATCCTTGCCTTTCAAAATTTTATATATTGTATTGTTTTTATGTTTTAATATTTTATTTGTACACCACAAGACTCCCTCTGTAAAAGGAGATGGTTGGTTTTAAAATTTGATAAACATATAAATAAATAAAAATATCTAGAGGTTAGCCCACTAACAAGCCAGTTCTTAAAATCATCCCATGGAAATTGAGAGATCTTGGTTTTTATTCATAGACAACATAATATTTGAAAGAGGATCAGTTTTCATCCCCCCCCCCTCTGTTGGTGAAACACGTGGAGAAAAGTGAGAAAAGGTCTACCCACTTTTTCTTGGAGGAAGGCATTTAGACAAAGAATTGTAGGTTTTCGGTTTAACACTTTATTATTGTTTCTGAAAACAGGAGAAAAAAATATGGATTTTTCTCCCTGGAATGACGAGCGCTGCTTGATTTAAATGTAGAGATATTTGAAAAAGTGCATTTCATTGTTTCCAAAAGGGAAGAACATGATTTTTCTTTGTTCACTGAATTTTCAGAGAGAAAGGAGAGAGTGAGAAAGAAGAGGGTAAACTTTGTAAAGAAGTGGGCGGAAGTTGTTTTTTTTCCATAGTCACATAAAAGAGACATTATTATTTAAGATTCAGAAATATTGTCTAGAATTCAGTGGTGGGATTCAGCCGGTTCGCATCACTTCGGCAGAACCGGTAGCTAATTTTTTGTTGCCCAGGCCCAGAATGGACTTCCGGAAGCAGCATCCACACAGAGAACCAGTTGTTCACATATCTGAATCCCACCACTGCTAGAATTCTATTCTATATTTTGATAAACTCTTCAATGCTGTCATCAGCTGTTGTCCAGATGTGGCAACTTTTCCTAAATTGCCCTCTCTCACCACAAAGGAGTTCGATTTTGGAATTAAGAATGTTATCCTGCCTACCGAAGTATTCGGAGTTCCCAGGAACCATTTGTTTTTGTAGCTTAAACACATGCATTTCATTACAAGTAAAAATGGGACAAATGCACTGAAAACCTCTTTTATCCATGGGGCACCACTTTGCTTGGCTTCCCTGCTGTTTGAGAGCTGTCAGCCTGCTCATTACTTTCCGTGTTTTCAAAATTCTGCGTTTGGAGCAAAAGCTCTCCATACCAATCCAAAATAAGACTTAACATTTATATGTTGCTTTCAAGTGTTCCACCACATGCTATCTAGATATAATCCTTGCAACTATTGTGTCAGTTTATCCCCCCCAGTTGGGGGACTCTAATTTGGTCTGGAATGAGTGATGTAGCATTAAGGTTCAATGCCATTTATTGGTTTAAAGA
>NW_015391018.1:13797-15305 GCF_001527695.2 Protobothrops mucrosquamatus
CATGAGGAAAGGCAAGATCATCCTCTCTAACCAGATTGATATGAAACAAATCTTAGATTTACATAAAATGCATTCTCTCTGTCAAGCAGAAATTTCCCAAAGCTACATTAATTTTTAGTAGAAGTCAAAAATCCAGGAAGAGCTTTTGAACTATGTTTGGATCACTGAGGCACAGTCCACGACTCCAGGGAATGCATGAGGTTCAGCAGAATTGGATTTAGCTGCCTAATTATGGAAAAAGCAGTGATATGGTAATGGTGTGTGGGAATGACCTTGGGAGACAGAAGGAAGACCCACATATTAGATAACTTACTATAATGCAAAAAGTATCTCAGCTCATAGACGAATAGGGGCATGGGAAACATGGGAGCTCCCCTAGTTTTTTGGAAAATAAAAGTAAAGAAGGGAAGAAGTGCTTTCAGACTTGCAAGATTCTGTTTCTGTAACAATAAAGGCTGTGTTAATATTCACGGTTTATGTTATTTGCATGGACTACCTTGAAGGGCTGACAGATGTAGATCAAGAGATTGCCAGTCACTTGGGACAATGAAGCCACATTTTTCAGAAGTAATCAGTTGGAACCCGTGTGCCAGAAAGGGTAAAATCAGAGGGTCCCAGGTGGGTAGGTTATTCCATCACCACACCAATGTACACACTGCTCTGTTTCCCAGGATGGATTCACATGGCGGATTAAACAGTCTAAATATGGTGGGGCTCTTTGTGGTTCAGTGCTTTTGGGGACCAGCCCTTGTCACAGCTTATTATATGAACCATGCCACTGATTTAAACTATAATACAATGTTTTTGAGGGAAATAGTATGTCATGAGGATAGAGCAACTAACTGTTCTTAATCACAGTTTAGGACTTACTCTTTTATATTAATCCAGTCTGTCTTTTTTTCCTACTCAGCAGATTATCAAGGAGAAACACAGATTATCAGAGAGAACTAAATTGATATTTGCAAAAACTTTTCAATTTCTCTCCATTAATCCATTTTGGATCTTCATTCCATTTATTACTTTTCTGTCTTTCTGGGCTCACTATCTGAATAGAATACGGCTAATGACCACGTGCAGCAGTAACTGGGCTAAACCACAATGAAGGCAAAATATTGACATAGGTGTGATGATGTCTTTGCCCAAATGGTGTGACTTTGACCTTGCATGAATAGATTTGACGTAACTGTGTCACAGCGTCTGTGTGACAATGCCATCTTTCATGAGTCATCCTTTGCCCCCTTTTATCTCTTCTTTGGGCACCCATGATCTAGGAATAGTCTTTCTCCTTGTTTGCAGTGTACATATTTTTCAATTAGCAAAAATTTACCACCTCTCTATGTGCACATTTTTAAGCACAGGACTCTGCTTCTTTTGTTTCCTTTCAAGAAGGAAAAAAGAATAGAAGGGGAGAAATACGCGGGCTACTGAGAAAGTGTCAAAACATTCTATGTCCCTCTAGGGAGCCTGGTGGTGTTGTCATTTCTCTATCATGGGAATAGTGGATGTTC
>NW_015391018.1:15796-28150 GCF_001527695.2 Protobothrops mucrosquamatus
GTAAAAAGGGCTTTTCAAATCACCATGACAGTTTTATGAAGGAATTGGTTTTCCAGATGCCAGCCTTGTTAGATGGCTTATAAACTGATTTTGTTTCATGCCTGGTTTATGTAAGGGAGGATTTAGTTTAAAACTTGCTTTGATTTCAAGGGCAGAGTTGATTCAACACCAAAGCCAATGGACAAAACTGGCTCGATTTGTCAAGATATGTGCTCATAGGAAAAAACATGTACATCAAAGGAATCTGTTCAGGGATGGCTTAAGAGGCAGGGCTTGGAGGTCAGCAGCTCCAGTAGCTGAATATCAATGCCTTAAGAGGGCAGAAGATCATAAGTTGCTACAATGGGTGAACTGTTATTTATTATTTATTCTATTTTTATCCCGTCTTTTTATATATGATTCAAGGCAGCAAACACACTTAATGCTCCTGCTACTATTTTCCCCACAACAGCAATCCTATGTATGTGCATTGAGCTGAGAGAGAGGGACTGACTCAAAATCACTCAGTGTTCTGTCCCCGTCCGACCCACACACACCCAAACAGCCAGCCGAGGGTTAAAGACTTCTCCAGACACCACTTTACAGATAAGAAACTTGGCAGCAGCTCTGTAGCTGCCTGCCAAGACCTTTTACTCCAAAAACACAGAAACAAAAAACAATACACACAGTTTAAAGCCACAGCAAACTACTTTGCCAGAGATTCAGCTTTTGTCCGTCACAGAGGTCCAAATGGCCACCACCACCCTTATATAACCTGTGGGGTGTGGTCCAGTGACTCAGCCTAATCTCTGGCACGCCTCCTTTTCTGCTGTGCACGCTTGTCGCGCCTACGCTGGCGTGGATCCAGCCACAACGCCTCTTCATCACTCTCCGAAACACCTGGCTCCTGGCCAATCTCAGAAACACCTGGCTCCTGGTCAAGCTCTTCTCTGTCGGGAGACACCGGAGGCATTGCCAGAGAGGAGGGTCCTGGAGAGGGAGGCCTGGCCATCTCCTCTCCTTCATGTTCGGAGCCTTCTTCCTCCGATAAGAGGGGCTCACAAGACGGAGCCACAACACTCAGCTGGCTTTCATGTCTTAAGGAGGTTTAGAACACACCTTCTCCTGGTTCTAGACCAGCATTGTAACCACTACGTCAAACTGGTTCCCATGATGATGAAAAGGAAGGATCAGTAGTAATATTTAATTTTTTATTACAGCTCTTTTTAAAGCAATCTTTGATACCACCTACATGAAGATGTCCCTTTTACCAGACAACAAGTACTATAGTTTTAAAGATGTACTTTAATCTTTGCTTTGCATTTTGTACATTGTAGTTCAATTGTTGTTAACTGTTTTCTTTCAAACTGAAAGGTGTTGAAAGGGTTGCCCACCCTTGCTCTTAAACTTGCCTATGGAGACCATGTCATCTTCCTTCATGGCAGGGCTGTTTCTGGGAACTGTCATCAGAGATGTAGCCATGAAATGAATTCTTAGCCAAAGACTTGGTATCAGACCATCTGCATTTAATATTTTGGAACATGATTTCATGGTTTTCTCACACTTAATTCAGACTCTCTTTAAGAATTGAAATGCAGATTACAAAACTGCAGTAAATTAGATTCCATTAATGGCTATCCATTTATGTTTGATCATACATTTGCTGCTGTGCTGCAGATTAGAGCCATGTAAACTACTAATAATTATCCAGCTGTACCAAAGCTACATGCTACCCATACAGGATCCCTTGGGGAGCATCCTGCATGAATCCAGTTAATAATTTTTGACATCAGTGCTTAACATGGGTCAAAATAATCCTTTCTTATCATTTTGTTGTTGTATATTTTAGCAAAACAGACTCAATAATCATTAACAGCACTCTGTTGGAAGGAAAAAATGCTAACTAATAACTGTGATCTTAAACAAACATTTATTCAATATCTGTTTTGTAAATATCTACCTTGTTTACAATTTTATTTTTTGACAAAATTCTGGACCTAATCCATTCCATCCACCATTCCATCCACCCTTCAGGCTGAACATTTTCCCTAAATATGAGAATGGTTTGGCAAGTTAATAAAATCATATATAAGGACTTCTATTACTCTATGACTTTTGCTTATTTTGTGCTGTGTAAAAAACAGAAAACATATTAGTTAAAGAACAAAGGTTGTCTAGATTATGCTTTCCTGGGGATCCACTTGAAATAATGATTTAAAGCTAGCACTGTATTTTGCTACTGAACAAGACCCTATGACAGAGAGCTACTGTCAACCAACAATAGCATGGCCTTCAAATTTACTGAGCACATGAGTTAGGTATTATTAAGTTATTAATAGCATTCTCAGGATCAAAGGATCTCTTAAATAGGATTTATGTAATCACTAAGACTCATCATTGATTTGATGGAACATAATCAATTAATTTCAAAAAAGCAGTTTTTCCCCACAAGCTAAAATTTAAGGCAGAGCAGCTACATTTGTTATTTATACCTCTGTTCCATTAAATTAAAAAAATGGGGCATTTTCTAAAAAATGATGATGTAAACAAGCACATATACAAGAGAGCCAAATCTTCTACTAAGTTATGTTGCTATCTTCCATGCAAAGCAAGCAATAAACTAACTAACTAACTAACTAACTAGCTATTTCATTAATTAAATTGCATGTATATACAATCACAATCTTAATGTCTCCATAAAGAATTTACGCGCTACTGGGCTATAAATGAGTAAACAAATGTCACATTTTATTGAACTTGAAAAATTGTTTGACAGTTATTATATCTACCAAGTATACTTCTCTGGAAGATAGATAGAAATAAAAGTTATTTTAAAAAAGCTTTTATCTCCCAAGTGAACTTTCTCCGTGGAAGATAAATCTGTTAATTGTATTATTTTTTACCGTTTATTGTTAGATGTTAAGAACATACAGTGTCAAAGGAATATTTCAGATACTGTAAGAAATTATTTAAAAAGAACCCCAAAAGTAATCTGAAACAACACCAAAAGCTTCACCGCAATATTAAGGCAGCAGATCTGTAATAAACCCTTTCTAATAAGGCAATAATTTTCAATCAATCAAAAATTATTTTCAATCAAATAATTTTCAATCTAATAAGGCAATAATTTTCAATAATTTCTGGTTCTAGCAGAACCAGAAGACTCTTTTTCTTGTCTTACAAGCTGTAATATGCCTGGCAGGAACCCAATAAAATGAAACCTAAATGGCAACATGATGATCAGATTTGGAACAAATTCAATATTGCGATATATTTGATTTATTTTGGATGAGAGATTATCTTGGAATTTCTTTTGACTGCCATCAAATAAGCAGTTGTCAGTTTTAGATGCCATTATTAAAATTTTATATTTTTCAAAGCCCTTTCTTATTTGGAAGACTTGAGTATGCATCAGAGGATTAGATTGGGCTAGACTTTGGACCAAAGGAATACAAATAGAAGTGGAAATTCCAAAGTAGACTCTTAGGATTTTTGTCAAGGCACAATCAATTCTTTTTGGAACTGAATGTGGGATAACATCTGTTCTCATGCAGTTGACCTATATTATTTGAGATGCTTTTTTCGGTTACACTGCAATGGAAAAATTTGGTGTTATTTATTCAACTATATTTGTTAGAAAAACTTGTTGGAGGATAAGCATAAAAAAGGCAAAACAAATGTAATATTACATTTTAGCTACTTTAAAGCAGGGGTGTCCAACTTTGGCAATTTGGACTTGAACTTCCAAAATTCTGAGTTTTAGAATTAGACACTCCTACATTAAAGGATTTCTTGTTTCAGATCATTGTTATAATCTGAGGGAATAGTTTTTTTCCCCTTGCTGTTATAATGCTCCCCAAAATCATATAGTCATTAATCAACCACTTTTTCTAGTAATACCTGCGCCATTCTGTTAGATGTTACTACTGAGCTATATTTAATTGTATATAATATAATAATATTATATTTGTTGAATTCAAAATTAAAGTTAAATAGGAATTGTAGAGATCTTAATTAGCCCACCTTGAAGGAACTTTTACAACTTGTGGCTGCATTGAAGAATCTGAGTCTAGTTAGTATAATGTGGGGAACCAACCCTTTCCTCTCCTCTAATGTGGGGAAGCAACCCTGACCCTCTCCTCAGGAAGTTCTCCTGAGGAGAGGGTCATAGAACTTTTATATTGGCAACTTTATTTAATTTTTAAATAAAATGCAGTACACAGTTGCTGCTAGTTCCCTTCCAGGGCTGGGATATAAACATAATTATCACAAGCATATGGGCACTTGCCATTTACCTGCATTCTTGGCCTTAATAACTGTGTATAATATGAAAAACAGCCTTTGTTTCTTGGCATGAGTCTTGCAAATTACTCTTTTGAATTATGTTTTGTCTGTCCATAGTCAAAACCATTCAGAATGCTGTTGAAAGTATTCACTAATTACATCAAACACTTAGGAGTGTTTAAAATGAACAGCAGCTTTTTTGAATAATGGGAACATTTTAAAGTAATCCTTTTCAGCTTTTGCTCAGCTTTTTTACTTAATTCATTAGTTGCTTAAAATAGAAACTTCACCTTCCTAAGCAAGGAGATATGAATAATGATAACTAAGAAGAGATGATAGAGCTATCTTTAATTTTATGGATTAGCATGAAAAAGATCAGCCATTCTCTCTTGATAGAAAATGTGGACTTTTAGTATTTCAATAATAATGTTTAAATCCTGTGACTGGTACAATGTTTAAACAAACACTTCATCTGCTCCATTTTATATGAAAAGTCATGGTTATACTCCATAGAAACCCACATTTTTTTCAGATTACAGCAAACATTTTTTTCAGATTACAGATTGCATATGGTTTCACTTGAAGGGCACTTGTTTAATGACCTTGATCGCAAATACAACACAGGAATATGGTATCCCAAATAGGGGTCAAGGCCAAACCAAAGGTTTGATGGCAAACATGAAATTGGAATCTTTGCTTAAGCATAAAAAATACTGCAAAGGGAAACATAATTTGAAATGCAGCTGAGACTAGGTTGCCTTTCAAAATTCTCCATCAGGTTTGTAAGCAGAAAAATTGATTTAATTGAAGTGTGGAAAGTCAGGGATGCTTCAGGGATACCTCAGATCACTGGCATGAAAGACAGGCGATTCACACAAACATGCTTCAATTACCTCCTAACTAAATGAATAGAAGTGCACTACCCTAAGAGTAAGTTCCCAAATAGTCTTGCTGCTTTGGAGACAGCAATGCTACTTTACAGAATGTCTATCACCCCCAGGCTGAACTTGTAAAAGAAAGGATGTAACAAAAATATGATTAAATTCCAATATTTTCTTCTCGTGAAGAAACTGACAGTCTAAAAAGCCACTTGAGGGCTTCTACCAGTCAGGGAATAGGAAAGATGACTGAACAGTTGCTTGATATTGCTCTAGCTCCATCTAATATTGACTAACAGTTTATTTATACAGCAATATGGTTGACAGATAAAACAATGATATCTGACAATTGAGGTCATACATAATTTCCCAAAAATCTGGCTGTGGAAAAATTGGTATAGAAAATACCCTCCTCCTAACAAGCTCACACTAAGTAGTTTACACAAGGAGACACATTCATTGGATTAGTTTATATTTGATGATTATATGCTTTATTGGAAAGTCTTAAACTCCCCCCCCCATGTTTACTGAAAGAAACTCTGAGGGGAATGTATGTATGTATGTATGTATGTATGTATGTATGTATGTATGTATGTATGTATGTATGTATGTATTTATTTATTTATTTATTTATTTATTTATTTATTTATTTATTTTTCTGGTTGCATACATGCTACCCACCACTGATGCAACATCCTTCTGCCAGCTATTTGAGTGTCCTAGGAAGGGTTCATTCTTTCAAATTAGTGCTGTTTTATGACTACCTGGGCCTATATGGGAAGTCCAGTATTACAGTACAGCTAAGGCAAAGGGAGGAATTCTGGTGATGAAAGCAGTAGAAAGCAAGATAGCCCCAAGTGAATCCAATAGGTTAAAACAGCAGAAACATGCATCTGGGATGCATGAAAATAGGGCAAAATAACCTGGAATGCTCAAAAAAAGCGCTCAACTACAACTCTCAAAATCCCTCTTACCGGCCATGAAGCTTGAAATTACTGAGAGTTGCAACTGAAGAACAGACTATGTTTTGTCAGTTTGATCTAATGGTTAAGGCACCAGGCTAGAAACCAGGAGACCATGAGTTCTAGTCCCATCTTAGGCATGAAAGCCAGTTGGGTGACTTTGGGCCAGTCACTCTCTCTTTCTCAGCCCAATTCACCACACAGGGTTTATGTTGTGGGGGAAATAGGAGAAGGAAGAAATATTATGCATGTTCACTGCCTTAAGTTATTTATATGAAAATAATAAAGGTGGGATAAAAATTAATAAACAAAAATGAACACATGCTCTTTATAATCCTGCAATGCCTTGTCTAGGTGGCTAAGACCTATACTATGGTCAATCCCATTTGTCGTGGAATACCTCTCTGTAATATTAGAGATTCTAGACTTAGAAGCTGTTCTAGACCTCTGCAAAGCTGGGAAGATGAAAGGTTTGCTGCAACTTTATCTGATCCATCTGATGGCAAAGTTGTATCGTCCAGACAGGAAATATAGCCTTTCTTTGAGGATTTGTCCAAATCTCCTGTTTCACCTTGTGGGAGCTAAGGCAAGGAACAAGCTCTTACTGGACCAGTCTCCCTTTTGTGCATGTCATACAGCTTTCCTGATGTGTACTGGCATGTCAATGAAGAAATATATATGTGTGTATCAGAATGGGACAACTCACCACAGCCCACTTGCCATGGCCCACTAACCTCTGCCAATTTGCCATGGCCAACTCGCTGTGGCTAGCTCACCACAGTCAACTCACCATAGGACAACTTGCTACAGCCTACTTGTGGCAGGACAACTTGCTGCGGGACAATTCAACTATTTTATTTAATTATTTAAAATAATTTAAAAAATATTTTATCTTTCATCATTCACATTTTATTTTGCATCCTTTCCTTAATAATTCTATCCCACCATTTCTTAGATATTATGTAACTTTTGTCCTGTGGCGAATTGGCCACGGTGAGTTGGCTGTGGTAAGTTGTCCTAGACCCCGCCTGTATGTATTTTCTTGATGGCCCTTTTATTTCACTTATTATTATTATATTTATTTTACATTATTTACAGAGCATTGCCTTTGGGGTGACTTCAAAATAGAAATGTTTTTCAAGTGAGATGTCTATTTCATACATTCAATCATCACCCAGTTTCTTATGCTCAATTAAACTCGCCTGTTCTCTCTCCTGGAAAAAAAGCTATACTATCCTAAGACAAAAACCAACAATAACCCCAATTACAATCCAATTAAAATTAGTCACATACACTATATTATAATAACTGGGCTTATTTAGCAATTAAATTGCTCCAGAGATTGGGGTCTAAACTGTACTGAGTTCAGAGTGTTTTATCATCTTATTTTCTCTTTTTGTAAAAAACATTCAGTGCTGAGAAAGCCCTTCTAAGATGGTTTGCGGGTCTGGAGCATGCTGAGATCTATGTGATAGAAATAAAATATTCTTGACATCAAAGATGCATTTTCCTGCTTTGCAGACCTGGGAAAACATAATAATAACCTCCCTAATTTCAAATGCAGTTCCACTTGAATTTTCACTTCCACTCTCTTTTTCCCCACTCTCCAAATGTTTCTGCTGCTTTTCTTACTTCTGCTATCATGAGAGTAAGATCAGAACAGGTTACCTGGCTTAATCTGTTTGTTTCCTTATTCCATCTGTTTTAGAATTGATATAGTACTGACCTTATTGAACTTCTACTTAGAAGGAAATGGTAGATTAATTGATTAAGGCAAGATTAAATTGACTACTTTCTAATGTGCAATTTTTTTATATGCTAGCTTAGTGCTTGGAAAACCTTAGCCAGTAACACTTCTTCCTGCATGGGCTACCATTATGGAAAATATATAAAAGCCTTCTGGGGAAGGGCAGAATGCCATTCTTTATAGTGCAATANAAAAATAGGGAAAGTGCCTAGGAATATGGAAAAGGAAAATAGAAAAGAGATAACTTCCAACTTTCTTCTGTACAGTTATAAATATAAAATTCATTAACCTTCTGATTTATAGTTCAACATTACACAGTATATCTATAATAAGCAATTCTAATAATCAAATCCTAAAATTAATATAGCATTTCTTTTGGTTTCCAGCAAACGTCTGAAAGTGGTCTCCATATAGAAACAAAGTCTTTTCTTTAATTAATTTAGTTAATTTTGCCATCTCGTCCAGTTCTGTTAATTTCACCATACATTCTTCCATTGTGGGAATCTGTAAGTTGTCCATCTCTGTGCATACAAAAGTCTTGCTGCAGTTATCATATATAAAAACAAAGTACTGTGTTTTTCTCCAACTGCTAATCCATCAAACCTAAAAGAAAAACCTCCAATATCAATTTTTAAAAGAATTCTCTGAATTCTTGATATCATATTTGATATAAATAATTCTTAGCCTTCAAACATGTCCATCAAAGGAGATAAAAGATGACTTCAGAATGATTACATTTTCAACATATCTTTGACACACCATTTTATATCTTAGGCAATTTATCAGCTATTAAATAGCACCATCTTATCAAAATTCTCTTTCAAATTATTGCTCAAAATGAATTTCAATTCCTTATTCCACATATTCTCCCACTCACATTATATTATATGCATTTTGGGGGGCACTTAGTCATACAGTCTTTAACATATTTATCTTTCATATTCATTTGCAGTTTTACTCATATTCTAACCTAAAGGTAAACCTATTTATTCTTCTTATTGCACTTAACTGTTGTTGGTTTTGTCTTAGTGTTACAGGTAAACCTAGCCATTCTGGTATGCATGTATGTATCTATAAATTATATTTATATGGCCACCTATCTCAAGGAACGTGACTCTGGGCAATGTACAATAAAATCATAAAATAGCAATATTAAAACAGAATATTACTAAGAACATTAGTATGTTATTTAAAATAGCTAAGTGAGAGCACTAAATATGGTGAATGCACTTCAAGAGATCATCACTCCTTTAAACAGCTTAAACCAGGCTACAATAGTTTGTTCAACAGACCATGTTCAACACAGCTTGTGAATCCTTTGATGCTAATAACAACATAATTAACAATGGCAATATAAATTGAGTGTTTTTAACCTACATCAGTCCCAGAATTAGCTACCTGCCTGGCTTGAAAAAATATCTATTGGCAGCAAATACTGTGAAACTGCTGCATTGACTCTAATGGTGATTAAATTAATTCCGTTTTTGATCCAGTATAAATAACTACAGATGCCAAACAAATGTGGAGCAGGTAATAATTAAAGGCTTCAGTTTCATTTGCATTGAGATTTTTCTTCTGGTGCATATAATTTTTTTTCAGGATATTTTGAATCTGGCTTTGCTGCAAACCATTAATCTCTTTTGTCTCCCTCCACTCATTTAAATCTTTATAGCTTAATAAGGTCTAATGGGACTTGTTAGGTAGGGATTTATTTGTTCTCTTTGTTAAAGAAAAACACTAATTCTAGGGTAGAGTGTGTGTGTGGCAAATTGTTAACCTTCTTCATAGTATTTAATGTAGGCATTAAAAGGGAACTGATTAAAAAAAAATGATGCATGGTTTTGAAAAAAAGTATTGTATCCACCAGGTGGTTCTGACCTAATATTTTTCCAGATGTGCTGGACAGCAATGGTCACTATGTCCTAATCAGCAAGGCCAGATTATGGAAGTTGAAGCCTAACATATCTAAAGGGCACAAGACTGAATTAAAACTGCTTTGCTCAATCTAATAACCACCTGATAGATAGCCTCCAGCTCGAATTACTTCTTTATTTATTTATATCCCATCTTTATTATTTTTATAAACTTTTATAACTTAAGGCAGCAAACATACCTAATACTCCTTCCTCCTCCTATTTCCCCACAACAACAATCCTGTGAGGTGAGTATGTATGTATGTATGTATGTATGTACTGTATGCCTGTATGTATTTATGTAGTATTAGTAGAAATATTTGGCATAGGTTTAGGAGAGAAGTTCCCAAGGTCCCATTCAGGTAAAAAACATGTTTCATTTTGGCAGTGTACATTCTGATAATCCAGTTGTCCTGAGAATTACCATTCAAAGCAGACATATCACTTGAATAAATATTTCTCATTTCCTTCCAGCACATTATGTTTATGGTAATATTCTGCTTTAAACCTGAACATATATTTCTCCCACTTATTATGCAAGCTCTCAAGGGCATCTTAGAGTCATGAATTAAAGTAGAGGTCTAATTAGATCCTGTTTTGGAGGCTAAATATATTACTTGGCTGTTGGTAAGAACGAGAGAAAGCAGCTCTTCAACTTGTTTTGGCTGACTGTATTAAATCAGTGGCTATTTTACAAAGACTGCTGTAGCATTTCCGTTGGCTTTATGTGTTTCTTTGGAATAGATGTCAGCTACAGCTAACATCATCAGCTAATAGGGCACATGTCTAGTAGTTTTGTACAATATGAATGATGCTATAAAAGTCCATAAGCAATTGATGTGATTGAAAATAGGCGGGCAATCAACTACTGGAAGGAAAAGAGAAAGATTAGAGATGTAGAAGCATAGGATGATGTGGAATCAATTTGTAAAGGTATAGCTAAAAGCAGCAAGGCAAAGCAAGAACTGTATGAACTGAACTCACTGAAAAAAACCTATTCAGATTGTTTGCTTTTTTTCTATCTTGTAAGTCAAGTGGCCTGTAATATCAACTCATAGTCATTTTGTATTAGGTGGCCATATAAATCAAAGAAGAGAGTCAGTTTGGCACAGTAGTTAAGGCGCCAGGCTAGAAACCAGAAGACTGTCCTGCCTTAGGGGTGACCTTGGGCCAGTCATACTCTCTCAGCCCTAGGGAGCAGGCAATGGCAAATCACTTCAGAAATGTTGCCAAGAAAACTGCAGGGACTTGTCCAAGCAATCGTCAGAAATCAAAATGGACTTGAAGACACTAAATAAATAAATTTAAGCAAGAAAGCAAAGCAAAGCTTTCATCCTAGAGAAGGGTAGTTAAGCTCCCTAGGCTCCAAAGGGACAGAAGCCACTTCAAATGTCTTAGCTTATCTCAGCATGCCACAAAGCATCATATCTTGTATAACAACAAGGAAATCAGGAAGTGTCTATCAATGAGAGGATAATTAGCTAAATGAAAGCATGGAATATTGCAACTGCAACACAACCGAATGAAATGTTTAAACACTTCCTGCTTTAGAGCTATATTAACCTTAACTCTGGAGTTTCATGCTGTCTTCAAAAAATTTATGTGCTGCTCTTCTGGAAGCCATTAATCCAATTGTTTAACAAAAAAGGAAGAATAAATAATGGTCTACTTATATAAAATACATAAAATGTAAACAGAGAAAAGAAAACTGGCTTTTTTTTAAAAAAAAAAGTCTTTATGTATGTATATATCTTAATAGTCATATTTTATAACTTAAAGGCAAATCCCAATATTTTAAACATCCATATTCAGTATTTCTATTTTAACTATATTAAAAAGGATGACCGCCTTTGAATAGATCTGTCTTCAATTGTATTGTTATGTGTATTTTTTGTAAAGCAATTTCCATACTTTTAAATACCCCTCCAATTGCAATTACAGCTACCAATGCAATTAAAAATGATAATTTTCCATATGAAAGATGTGAAAAAGTATTACATACACGATTCAATAATATTAATGATGCCTTTCTGTTTATATGAGGATTTACAACAGCACAGATGACTTACAAGAATAAATATTTAACTGTATTTGTAATTAAATTTAAATGTAAATGAAATGGAACCAGTTTTAGTTTTATCCTGGCCCCTCTTATTTCTTGTTTTACAGTACAGTCACTGCCACTTCTATGGCCAGAAACATTTTCAAACTCTACTAGAAGGAAGTTTTTAAGTCTGTTAGATTAGTGTTGAGCATAGTATAAGAACAGGCCAAGTCCAGATAAAAGAGCTAAGTCAGAATCCAAGAAGTGTAAGTAAAAATAGAGGCATTGATAGACATTATTCCCAGTATTTTACTGTCTATCCAAGACTATTTTGCTACTGCTTACATATGAATTCACTGAGTTCTCTTTGTTTGTCCTTCTGAATATGAACTATGATTTTAAACAGCCTGGCATGAAAGCCTTTAGAGTGTTGTCTTCATTAGCCCACCACTCTGGTGATACCATTTTCTCAGACATGGCATATACAACATGTTGTGTCTTCAGGGTTAGGTTTTGGAGCTGTTAAACAAAGGAAGAGATGGCTTCC
>NW_015391018.1:28805-30268 GCF_001527695.2 Protobothrops mucrosquamatus
TGAATTCACTGAGTTCTCTTTGTTTGTCCTTCTGAATATGAACTATGATTTTAAACAGCCTGGCATGAAAGCCTTTAGAGTGTTGTCTTCATTAGCCCACCACTCTGGTGATACCATTTTCTCAGACATGGCATATACAACATGTTGTGTCTTCAGGGTTAGGTTTTGGAGCTGTTAAACAAAGGAAGAGATGGCTTCCCCAACTGCATCTGAGATCTCAAACAACTGTCTCCCATGACTGCTCATCTAATCTCTATCCCAAAGGTGCTTTTCAAAAGGCAAATGGCCTTTCTTGGTTGTTTTTCTTTCTTTCTTTTTTTTCTTTGAAAATGTTTCACTTCTCAACTGAGAAGCTTCTTCAATTCTGACTGAATGGTGGGGAATGGAAGGATTCATATAAATCCTTCCATTCACCACCATCCAGCCAGAACTGAAGAAGCTTCTCGAATGAGAAGTGAAGTGTTTTGAAGGGGAAAAAAAAACAAGAAAGTCCAGTTGCCTTTTGAAAAGCACCTTTGGGACAACCATGACCTGGATCATTAAGAATCTCCATTGAATCTCATCTCTACTTCTTTTCTTTCAGTGATCAGTATTCATACAATGAGGTCATAATTGCATGAAAGTTAAAGACCAGAAGTATATCAAAAAGCTATACAAACCTGTCCTAATCCAGGGAAAACCAATCTGTAGCATTCAAATAGTCACATGATTATAACTTGCATTATATCTAGGAAGTATTGGGGGTGGTGAAAGACAGTGGAATGTCTAGTTGAACAAAACTGGAGCGCCACAGTTACTCAGTTGATTCTAGCCTATGACTGAATGATAACAATTGTATTATAGTAGTAGTAGTAGTAGTAGTAGTAATAATAATAATAATAGTAAAGTTGGAAGGGACCTTGAAAGTCAACCCTAACCCTAACCCTAACCCTAACCCTAACCCTAACCCTAACCCTAACCCTTCAGGCGCCTTGGAAAATAGCCTGACTCCCTCTTCTTTGTGGCAGCCCCTAAGATATTGGAACACTGCTATCATGTCCCCCCTCGTCCTTCTCTTCATTAAACTAGACATACCCAATTCCAGCAGCCGTTCCTTATATGCTTTAGCCTCCAGTCCCCTAATCATCTTTGTTGCTCTTCTGTGTACTCTTTCTAGAGTAAAAACATCTTTTTTACATCGCGGTGACCAAAACTGGATGCAGTATTCCAAGTGTGGCCTTACCAAGACATTGTAAAATGGTGTTAACACTTCACGTGATCTTAATTCTATCCTCTGTTAATGCAGCCTACCACTGTGTTGGCCTTTTTGGCAGCTGCAGCACACTGCTGGTTCATATTTAGGTGATTGTCCACTAGGACTCCGAAGTCCCTCTCACAGTTACTACTATTGAGCAAGGTACCCCCTATACTATACCTGTGCATTTGGTTTTTCTTGCCTAAATGTAGAACCTTGCTTTTTTCAC
>NW_015391019.1:0-4331 GCF_001527695.2 Protobothrops mucrosquamatus
AGCCTATATAAAGATTGGGCTAATTCTGGTCTCTGCTGGAAACAGCCTTTTGCTCAGGTGGGTATAAATTTCATTCCTGAACCCTGGACCTGCCGATCACCTTGAATTGGACCTTGGACAACTCTTTTGTATGCTCTTCTTTAAAAGAAACACACACACCCAATTTGAAGGCAAGGCTTTTCTTTGATTGACATTCCGGGGACATTGATGAATGTGTGACCTGAAAACAAAACTGATCTTCTCTCCTAGGACCAAAATTAAATAGAGGCAGTCTTGCCTGGGATTTTAGGCTTCATTATTAGCATTTTAGAAGGCGATATTAGCAGTTTTAACTCAGCAAGCTGGACCTCTTTTTTCAGTTCAAGAAAGCAGATTTTTCTCTCCTTAGCCAAGACCTTTTTTTTCCTTTTGGTATGTGAGAACTTGCTTTTTCAGTGACTACACAACAGAATGTGGATTCTGGAAAGCCTTGGATGCCCTTGCAAGTATTAAGTAAGATAAAAATTAATCTGGGAAAGGGAGTATATAAGCCATAGGTTTTCTAGAATCAATCTTTTCTATTGAAATCATCTCTTACTGTTTGATCTTTTCTGCCATAACAGATATACAAATGTTTGTATTTGTTTCTGAATCCTATGAAAAGACTTTCCCACCCTCCCCGTCAAAGGCTCTGTTAGCCAGGCCCAGTTTGGTGGGATCAAGGCAGATAAGAGCCAGTAACAACACAGGTTCCTAGACAACACACACACACACTATTACTACTCACTCTTCTCCACAGCTACTCCCACCTGTCTTACTCCTTGTGAGGACTGCTGGAGAAAAACATCCCTTTCTAGGAGCTTCAGGCTGCTTTACTTCCACACACAAATACGCACCTTCTTTCCCCACACCCTCAGTTGTTTCACAGCACAGCTATTGCAGGCAACTCTGCTGTGCTGTCCCCGGGGAGAGGCCTTGGAGAAATGGGACAGAAATAGCACAGGTGGTGTCAACTTTCTGGGCAGATTGCTCCTTCACACACACAGCCCTTAATGGAGGCTTTTTGCTTTGCCTGAATTGCTGGGTGTTTCCTGTTTTCGGGGGGGCAAAGAAGCCCCTTTGCAAAGGGAAAAGCGCCTCTTTCGAATTCAGGGCTCAAGTTCTTACCAGCTCCAGGCCAAAGTCGGGGTGTCTGAGTTGGGAGGCAGCAGCAGTACCTGAATAAAGAATCTCTTAGCAGACGATGCAGAGTTACAAAAGGGGCTGGCTGCAGTCCCTAAAATGGTGGAAGGCTGCTACAGTCTACTCAAAATGGTGGTTGGCTGACTGCCAATGGGATCCAACTCAATGTGGCAGATGGTTTCTCCTCCCCCCTCCGAAGTTGGCAAACTGCCAGTCTCTCAATGCCTCCAGGAGTGTCCCAGAGTCACACATGCATTTGCAGCCTGTTTTCAGGGGTTCCTGAAAGGATTGTGCAGCTTCTGCAGCTTCTTGGCTTGAGGAAGGAGAAAGCCATCCGGCATGCTGAGTCCTGTCCTGTTCCCATTGTTCTCTATTTACGTTGCCTCCAAAAGGAAAATTCAGAAAAAAGAAAAATGTAATCTTAAAATCAACTACACCCCTTATTAATCAGCAGTGATCTTTGGAAAGTGGAAGGAAGGTGGCAGCAGATAAATGTGGGGCTGGAGATAATATCCTTCCTGGCTATCAAAGCAATGCTAGTTCTTTGTTAATCACCTCCCAAGTAATAAAATTGTATGTTTGTTTCAACACAGTTGAATAAAAATAACACTACCGCCTCAACTTTTTACTTTTGCAAACTAAATATGCATGGCTATTTTTATAACAAGAAATAAAAAAAAAAACCAAAGAGAAAGTTTCATTTTTTTCTGTCTCAACCACAAAATCCAGAAGCGGTTTCCAAGTAGAAACGAAGTTGGATGTATTTTTTAATTATTAACCACTTAATCTGTCTATTCTCACTGCTGTCAACATGGATAACAACAAAGTTCCTTTTTTTCCAAGTTCTTTGTCATTCAGCCTAAAAGAAATATCTTGGGTTTAATTTTTATATTCTTTTTGAGACTCTTCTGTATTAAAACATGAATCCTATTTTAATATTTTAAAAATGTGCATTTTTTAACAAATCATTTTATTATAAAAACCTAGAAGAAAGGATCCGATACTTTAAGCAATGCAGCCCCGTTGCTTGTTCGGCAGTTCCTTGAGATCCCCAAGCCTATTCCCACAACCATATTTTCAGAGACTTCTGGAAGGATATCAAGGATGGTGATCTCAGCAGAAAAGTCCAATCTCCTGGGTCTACAGGGAGTCCTCGATTAACAACAGTTCACTTAGGGACTATTTGAAGTTACAACGGCACTGAAAAAACTGACTTATGACCGTTTCCACACTTATGACTATTGCAGCATCCCAATGGTGACGTGATTTACATTCGGATGTTTGACAACTGACTCCCATTTGTGACAGTTGCAGTGTCCCTGGGTCACTTGATCCCCTTTTGCAACCTTCTGACCAGCAAAGTCCATGAGGAAACCACGTTCACTTAACAACCGTGTTAAAAAATTTAACCACTGCAGTGATTCACTTAACAAATATGGCAAGAAAAGTCATGAAATACGGCAAAGCTCACTTAACAAATTCCTCACTTAGCAACATAAATTTTGGGCTCAATTGTTGTAAGTTGAGGACTACCTGTCTATGTGACTCCTTAACAGCCCAAACCCACAACATACCTCTTCTGCTATTGCTGACGGGGTGGATGGATATAATTGGAAGAGGGGGTCTCGTTCTACGAAGGGCTTCAAAAGTCAAAAACAGCCCCTTGAATTGGACTCCAAAGCAAACTGGCAATCATTATAGCTTGTGGAGCAGAGGTGTGACATCTGCCCTTTTTGTGATACATAAAACTGCCCCCATCCCCACATTTTGTACCCGCTGAAACCTTCCAGATGCCCTTCAAGGGCAGCCCCATGTAGAGTGCATTAGAGTAATGCACCCAGGATGGCTATATACATTGGACTATAGACTCTGGGCATCCCTAAAGAAACAGTCTGGACAAGCTGTGAGGGGTCTGGGTAGATCAGGGGCCTCCCCAGATGAGGCCTGTAGAGAGCTGCGTCTGGAGAAAGAGGCCCCATAATGCTTGGGCAAGGCAGCTGCCTCTCCTTCCTCCGATTCCCACAGGCAAAGGCTGTCCTGAGCTGCTTCGGCCTCTCTTGTGTTTGGCTCCTTCCCAAAATCCTGGCTCAGGAAGCAGCCCAGCATCTCATTTGCCAGGGATTCTCCAGACCCACAAAGGATAAATTCATACAGTGGATGTAACTGCGTCAGTCATGAACCCAGGAGGGGCCTTTCCATAACCTCCTCACGTTGGGTTACCTGCAACCTTGGTGAATTTTTCCTTCTGGGTGTATTGTGTGTGAATATCACTTGCACAAGATGCTGCATCCTAAATTAACCAGTTTCTTAAAGCAGACAAGGTTGAGCCTGCTGTGATCCCAGAGCGAAAAGAGAGGATCTGAAGGTGAGGCTCATCCTGCAGACGGCCAATTTCCAGAGATTGACCAGCCATTGTAAAGTCCCTCCAATGGCCTGGCCTTCTTCATGGGCAGAAATACAGAACCAGAACTGGGAAAGGGAGGCAAAAGATCCAGACCCTCACTTGCGTTCTGTTTGTCCTGCACGAGTAGCCAATAAGTCACGGTAGCTGTTTATTTCTGCAGAAATAGAGAGCTCACATTTGGGAGAGAGGTTCAGATCAAGCGCCCCGAGTGAAAGACGGCTCAGAGATACATACAGAAAGTTTTTTTGTTATTCACAATCAGTCTATGTCACTTCTTTTACAAGATTAGTGTTACAGGTCATCCATTACATTTATCATTTTGGGTACATTTGTTGTACTTAGTACAAGATAGGGAGACCTTCCTAATCATTGTCAAGAGTTTCCTGCTGCAGGTCTGTAGTTTGTCAGTCTCGCAAGGAAGCCGAAAAAGTAAAGGGGAGCTTAGACAGTCTGGGAGGTAATTGAATCAGTTCTGGCTGTTGCTGGCTTAGTTCAACCTAGTTCGATTAACTTCTGGCTGGTTTGGCGGTTAAACAGGATTTGAGGCTTTTCTTCTGATGGGATTCCTGTTGCTTCCCCCCTTTGCTAATGGAGAGGAGAAACTGCAAAGCTGGAAACCAGCAGGGGGCGCCAATCTCCAGCTCATCCGTGTTTCCGGAAATTCTTCCAGCCCGCCTTGCTGAGACTCTCCGGATCTGAAAGATTCTCAAAGATTTATATTCTTTTATGTTCTATATTTTATATCCCTGAACAATCAAGCTATCCT
>NW_015391019.1:6080-8990 GCF_001527695.2 Protobothrops mucrosquamatus
GGGACCGGGTCAGTTCCCAAACTTCCTGGCTGCCTTCGCACAACCCCTCCGCCTGGCTCCTCTTCCCTGCCTTTGGCGGGGCTCGGGGGCTCTTTGGGGCTTCTGGTGCTGGGAGGAGCCGGCTCGTTTCTCGACTCGCTTCCGTGTATTGGCAGACAAGGAGGCTGGAGCACTGGAGCCCTCGGGTTAAGGCTGTCCTCGGAATGCGGCAGGAGAAGAGTCTGGAGAGATGAGCTCCTTCAATTGTCTTCCCAAAGATCCCCCCTGATTGATTGATTGATTGTCACTTTCCCCTGGATCCCCACCCCGTCCTAAACCCGAATATCCCCAGAGCTGTTTTCTAGGACAGGCAGGAATTTTTCCACCCAAAATCCTCCTCCTTCCATGTCAGGAGCCCCCAGCACGGGAGAGTTTGCAGAATGAGAAATATTGAAAGTTTACTCTTATTCCTAAGTCATCAGATGGGAGGTCTTGGGGTGTCCCTGGTTGTTCCTCAGAGAAACTCTCAATGCAGCAGCTTTTCCAAAGGCATTTCCAAAACTGCCAGGATCTGAAGGATTAGAGAGGCTGGGCTGGAGGCAGGAGGAGAGAAGCCCCTCTGGGTGGAGAGCCTGGAATGAAGGGCTTGCTTGGACACAGACAGGCCCAGACTGACCAGCCCTTCCTGACCTGAGGAGGATTCAGGATTGTGAGGACACCCAACTTGTGTTACATTCACACATTTCTCCTCTCAAGCAGACTTCAGACTCCCTCACTGCTCAGCCCCACGAGGGGAAGAAGCAGGTTCTGGATCACGGAGGGTCCGATCCCCCCTCCTTCTGTCGGAGAAAAGCTCTGATCTGTTTGAAATTTCCCCAGAGCAGGAAGTGGATCTGGGGATCCCTCTCCCCAAAAGCTCTGAGAAGCATCTTGGATTGTGGGGAGGAGCAGGAAGAAGGAGGCCGAGGCCTTTGCCTTGGGAGACTGGGAAGGGCTGGGAGACCATACTGGAGGGACTGGGCAGTGAGAATACAGGTAATCCTCGACTTACAGCAGTTCATTTAGTGACACTTCAAAGTTACGTCATTGAAAAAAGTGACATCACCATTTTAAACACTTAGAACCATTTTAGCCTCCTCGTGGTCATGTGACCAGGATTTGGATGCTTGGCCACTGGTTCATATTTATGACGGTTGCAGTGATCCCGTTTTGCGACCTTCTGACAAGCAAAGTCAATGGAGAAGCCAGATTCACTTAACAACAGGTTTATTAATTTAACAACTGCAATGATTCACTTAACAACTTGTGGCAAGAAAATTCGTAAAATGGAGCAAAGCTCACTTAAGAAATGTCTCACAGCAGCAACAAATGTGGGCTAGATTATAGTGGTAAGTCGAGGACTGCCTGTATTTATTTCTCTGGGGGGCTTTGGAGGTCCTGCCCTTTTCCATGCAGACCCAGGTTCTGCCCAAATAAGTCCCGTGAAGGATCCTGAAAATGATCTTTAAACTCTTTGGTGCCCCGGAAGAATTTCTGACCTGAAGAGCTTTCAGAATGGAGACCCAGAAGGGGCCTTGGGGATTTTCATCAGCTTAATCGATTTCCCAGGAGCCCTTTATTTATTTTATTTTATTGTTTTAATCCACTTATGAGCTGTTGTTTTTCTGTTCCTTGGGCAGCCTCAGAGTCTCTTCCGTGTTTCTATTTTGACAATGAAAACTAAACAGTGACTTAATGTGATTTTCTTTTGTCCTTGTTAGTCAAGTTTAGCACAATTTTATGTCTTGTCAATTTAGTCTCTCCTCCAATCCAAGGAAGGGCTGAAGAAACTTTGATGCTCCTCAGTTGGGAGTTTGCATGAAGGAAACTGAAATAATGTTCTATGTTTATCTTTGGTTCACCAGAGGGGCTTTAAAGGTGACAGGACCCTCCATAGAGAGGCTGAGTTTGGGGAGAGGAGCCCAGCAGAGCCCCCTCACCCCACCCAATATGGGAGTTGGCTGCAGGAACTCCCAAGCAGCCTCAGTGGGGGCAGGGGGTGGGGGCAGGGTGGAGAGGCCCCAGGGCTTTCTTTTTGGGAGTGGCCGAGTCTGAGAAACAATTTAAGGCCTTTACCTTGAGAGTCACTGATTATGTGAATAGTTGGGTAGCCCCAATCAACCCCCTCCCAAACTTTGTGGAAGGCCTTGCTGGAAGGGGGGAAGGGCACAATTGGGGCATGTAAAGTTTGGGGGACCTGACCTTCCCCTCCTCTCTCACCCCACCTTCCCTGCCCTCCAACCCTTCAGGCCCTCCAAAAAGCTGCTTCTTTCCCTCTCAGCCGCTCCCTCCTTCCACCTCCTGCCTCCCCTTCCATCCTCTCCCCCTTCCTTTCCCCCTTTCTCCTCCCCCCCAGCTCCCTCCTCCTCCTCCTCCTTCTTCTCCTCCTCCTCCTTCTCCTTCTTCCTTCTTCCCCCCCACAGCCTCAGATTGGAGCCTCCATAGGATGAGGGTCCTTGACTGGAGCCCCCTAACTCTGCCCCTCTGGGTCTCTTCCAGGCGCCTCCTCGCACTCCCTGAAGTATTTCTACTCCTCCATCTCGGATCCCAGTCAGGGGCTGCCCCACTTTGTCTCTGTGGGGTACGTGGACGGTCAGGCCTTTGTTTACTATGACAGCAACAGCCGGAGGAGGGAGCCTCGAGTCTCCTGGATGGAGAAGGTGGGGAAGGAGGACCCCCAATACTGGGACAGAAACACCCAGATAGTCCGTGGCACTGAGGAGACGTCCAGAGAAAACCTGGAGATTCTGAGGCTTCGCTACAATCAGAGCGAAGGTGAGTGATGGGTCGAGTGGCTCCTCCTGCCCCATAATCCCCTCCCCAGGAACCAGAGGGGGGAGAAAGGGGGGTCCCTTCAAAGGGAAAGGCTGCTTCCCCACATTTAAAAAGGGT
>NW_015391019.1:9070-18066 GCF_001527695.2 Protobothrops mucrosquamatus
TGTTTATTCTTTTTTTAAAATCAGTATAAGCTTGTCGTTGCCTCCATAGCTGATGTTTTCTGCCAATTGCAGTTAATAAAAACATTTTTTAAAAGTTATCCCTCTATCTCCCTGTCTATTGACAGGATGTGGATATGGATATAAACCGAGGTTCAAAGAGACCGAAATCTCCCCTCCCCCCCATGAAAGTCAGAGGGTCCTGGCCTTGATGGACCGCCTGGTGTGGGGGAGGGAGGGGATCCCAGGTCTCCCCCCCTCCCAGAAAAGAAGCAGGTGGATCCTAAGGAGATCCTGGGGGAAGCAGGTCCTTGTTTTTCTGTCTGTTTCCACACCAGAGAAATGAGGGATCAACTGCAGATCTACCTGGGCTGACTAGATCTCTCTCTTTCACCTCTTTTTGGAGGGATGAGTGGGGCCCCAAATGGCAGGACCTTCTTCTCATCCTCCAGGTGGAAGGAGAGGCCAGGAGGCCAAATGGGGTTGGGGGGCTCTTGGGGGGGGCACAAGATCACTTCCAAGATCCACCCAATCTTGAGGGGGAAAAGGACAGAAAAGAAAGAAACCCCCATTTGGGGCCCTTCCTGAGTCGCTCAGAGCGCTGATGGCTTCCCATCCTTGGTCCCTCCGGCTTGACTCCTGCGCTGCCCTCTTGGTGGGGCTGCCCTGGAGGGGGGAGGCCTTCTTCAGCAGCCCCCCCCTTCTGCCATCTTTGGGGCACAAGATTCGCCTTCAAGGAACCTGATTTAGGGGAGAGATTGCAAGCAAATATCTGTGTCACCAGAGGCTGCTTTGGGCTGAGGTAAACTTTCTCCACAAACATCAGCCATTTTCCCTCCTTTCATCCCAAGGAGATGCAGCCCCCCCTTCTTCTGCCCTTTCCTTGCCCATCCCCCCCAGGCAGACACCCCAGAGATCTGCCTGTTCTGCCCCTGATCCCTGAGGATCCCTCCAGATCCCTCCAGGCCCCCTGCTGGCCTCTCAGGGGAGCAGAGCTGGACCCAGAGGGCTCCCCCTGGTGGAGAAAGGAGGAAGGAGACCGGCCAGAGTGGAGGGGAGCCTCCTTTCCAGGCCAAACAGCCCCAAATGTCCCAACCTTTCCTCCAAGGGAGGCTGCTTCCACCCTCCCATCCTCTGGGTCGCCTCCTCTGGACCTTCCCCAGCTCCCTCCTGCCCTTTTTGAGGTCTGGTGACCAGAACTGGCACACGATATTCCAGATGTGGTCACACCCTTGATTTATGTAAAGGTTTTGTGACATTAGCCCCTGTGTTTTCAGTAACATTTTAATGATCTCTGATATCCTGTTTCCCTTTTAAAAAATTTTATATAATTTGTATTGAACCTTTTCAAAAAAAGATAAAAATTAATAGAAAGTAACATAAAGGGGATAAAAGAAAGAAATCAAAGAAAAATCAAAAACTACAAGAAAAGAAAACAAGTTGAAGAAAATAAAGAAAAAAGACATAAAGAAGTGGCTTCTGATATTCTTCACAGCAGCTACAAATATAAATATAGAAATATATTTTAGCCTCCCTAAAGCAGCCTTTCTTAACCTTTTGACCCTGGAGGAACCCTTGAACTATTTTTCAGGCCTCGGGGAACCCCTGAACATCCAGGCTCAGAGATGGGGCAGAATCGTTTCCTGCGTAGACCTGTAGAGATGCATTAACAGCCTTCTTACACTAAGAATAAAAACTTGCCTTTTCAGTGTGATCCCTGTGCTTTTTTTTTGCAGCACAAATCTTAAATTCTGTGCCAAACTTGCAATGAACACAAATAGATTTCATCTTCAACTGAAATAAGACGGTTTCTGTCTTAGCTTTTGATGCTTCTGAAATAAGACAGAGCTGGTTCTCAGAAGTTGAAAACTGCAGCCAGATTTTCAGTGCCTTCCTGTGAATGGCAGGAGACTCTTCTTGGGCAGAAATCCAGAATCTTTTTTCCCCCTGGGCAGATCAGGGAATCTCCTCTGGAGGGCAGGATCAGGCTCAGCTCACAAGGATCTTCCTCTCCCTCCAAAGGGAAGGTCTCAGGCTAAGCAGAAGGTGCAGAGAAAGGATCCCCTCACCCGGTCACTCATGGGAGTGGAAAGGGAGGGAAAGGACTGGTCAGTTTAGTTCAACTGTACTTACACGTGGTTTTCCCTCAGATTTGAGAGTTTCTGGCATCCTTCCTCATTCTGAAGCCCAACCAGAAGTAGAAACATTTCAACATTTCCTTTTGATTTTTTCAAACATTCAGTTTCCTTTTAAATCCAAGAATTTAGTCACTTAAAATCAAAATATTTTCTCCAGGACGTTGCAAAGACTGCAAACTTGAAACTTCATTTCAAAGGTCCAAAACCCTTTGGGGGGGTGCAGATCAGATTGGGCCACTTGCTGCTGTTGCTAAGGAAAATATTCCTTTGTGGGCCTTCAAGGCTTCATTCCCACAATGTACAAAGCCATGGTTTGTTTCTGGTTAGCCCAAAAAGGGAGCCAGCCTTGTGACTTGGTGACATTTCTGAACATAGATCAAGATTTATGGTCACAGGGATTCTTGCAAGCTTCTTTGCAGATCAACCAGATTCTGTCTGAGGCCATGAGATTCTCAGTCCCTCTTTGGGGCTGCAGTTTCATGCAAATGTTCCCTCTCTGGGATCCCTTCCTTTCCCCCCAAGAGTCTCCCCAAAAGAGGAACTGGAGAAGGAAAGAAGGGAGAGGCTCCGTCCCTCCGTTTCTTTTGTGACTCCTTCTTTTCTCGATCTCCCTCGGGATCCTCCGCTGGCTCTTCCAGCTTCCCTTTTCCTGGGGAGGTTCAGGGGCTCCATCCTGGGGGGGGGGAATGGAGGGAGGCAGGTCGAGGGAGGGGAGAAGGGCAGGTAGTGATGGGGGGGTTCTTTCCCTTGACTGCTAGGGAGGAAACGGGGGTGTCAGTGCCTGTACCAAAGTCCCTGCAGGGAAGGGGGGTCTGTGTCTATCTTGAGGACTCCCCAAACCATCATCCTCTTCCTATTTCAGGCTTTCACATAATACAGAGGATGTATGGCTGTGAGCTCCAGGCTGATGGGAAAAAAGGAGGATTTGACCATCATGGCTACGAAGGGAGGACCTTCCTCACCTTCGACAAGGAGATCCCCACCTGGGTGGCTCTCCAACCCCAGGCCCAGATCACCCAGAGGAAATGGGACGCTATTCCAGGATCGAATCAGAGAGATAAGTCCTACCTGGAGGAAATCTGCATTGAGTGGCTGGAGAAGCACCTGTCCTACGGGAAGGAGACGCTGCTGAGGACAGGTGAGCCTCTGGATGCAGGCTGGACTTTCCTCCTTTATGGTTGGATTTCTTGTGCACATTCGGCCCCTTTGGGTTCCTGGTCTGCAGTCTGACTGCCCAGGAGGGAATCCTCCCCCTCCCCTTCCAGCCCCTCTCCATGACGCCGGAAGCCCTGATTGGTTCCCCTTGCCAGGCCGCCATTCAATGGACCAGGAAACGCAGCCTCTGCCTGGCGGGTGTCTGGGTGGATCAGGCAGGAGAAGCACTTGGGGGTGTCCTGTTCACAGCCCACAATGAGGCAATAGGAACACTTGAGGTTCTTCAGTGAAACCCCCATTAGCCAAACTGTAGTCAAGTGTGGGGTGCCTTTAATTTCCCCCCATTAACTCTCCTTCCCCCCACATCCCACAGGGGGCTCCTTCCCTGCCTTGCACCTGATGGTGCACCTCCCACCACCACCACTAGGTGGCTCCACGTCTACCATTAATAAGACATCCTCAGGGCCCCCCCTTGGGCAAAAAAGGCCAAGCTTGAGGGGTTCTTTTCTTCCCAAAATTTCTGTGGATCTTTCTCTTAAACCCCAAACAGGTTCCCTCCTTTCTGACCTAGTGAGTCTTTCCTCAAAACAGCCCCCTCCCCACCTTGAAGAACACCCCCTCACCCCACAGGAGGCTTCACAGTATAATCTTTTCCTGTGGTTTGTTCTTATTTTCCCATCTAAACAACCTCTCCCCACTGGGTCGACCCCCTCTGGGGTCCTTGACCCCCCCTCTGGTATAAGCTGAGTGAGATCAGGGTCCACAGGGGAAGCCCCCCCACACAATTGCCAGCAGCCCCTCCCTGCCCTGGGAGGACTCTCTCTCTCTCTCTCTTTCTCTCTCTCTCTCTCTCTCTCTGTCTCTCTCTCTTTCTCTCTCTCTCTCTGTCTGTCTCTCTCTCTCTCTCTTTCTCTCTCTCTCTCTTCCATTGGCCTCACCTCTCTCCCCCCTTTGAGGGATAATATCTCTTCTCCAAATTAATCAGTCAGAAATTGCAAACGCCCTGAGCCCCTTTTTACTTTGATTCTGGCTTTCCTCTACTTTAAACTGTGGTTGTGTCCCTTGGAAAGAGGCCTGGAGCAGTCTCAGATTCAGGGGTGCAGAAGGAAACCACAAAAATAGGGAGAAACTTCTGTGTTGTTGTTGTCTTGAAAGGGAACTTAAAAGAGCAGCTCCACTTTCCCTCCCCTGAAAGAAACAATCCAAGATCACTCAGAGTTCAAAGCAGCCAGAGAGGAATTTCCTTGGACCCTCAATTTGTTGCTGGAGGTTTTTCAGGCTGAGTCCCTGGGAAGGACTCAGAATCAGGAGTTCTTGTGGTTGAGCTTTTTCCAGATCTGGAGCATTTCCTAAAACTCTTGGAGACGCTACAGGTGTGGAGTGGGAAGTAGTGGGAGGCTTTCCTGCCCCTCTGAGTTTCCCCCCACCTTCCAGGCTCTGGAGGGGCTGAGAGTTAATTCAGGGGGTGCCGTTTCTGCAGACCCCCCAGAGGTGACCATGAGCAGCAAGACGGAGGTGGAGGATGGGATGGAGACGCACGTCTGTCGCGTGGATGGCTTCTACCCCAGGGAGATCGATGCCTCCTGGACGAGGGACGGGGAGGTCTGGCTGCAGGACACCCTCCGTGGCTCCGTGGCCCCAAATGCTGATGGGACCTATCACCGCTGGCTCAGCATCCAGATCGATCCCAAAGACAGGAGCCGCTATCGGTGCCATGTGGAGCACGACGGCCTCGAGGAGCCTCTGGACATGGCCCTTGAGGGTGAGAGGCTGCAGGGAGGGAAAGGCTGGGCTCTTTGGCAGGCTGGAGGGTTGTGGGAGGGAAATCTCACCCCACCTGTGTCCAGATGTGAGCATACCTGACCTTTAGGCCATTGGTTTTTCCAGTGTTTGAGGTTGGTGAAGCTGCAGGGACCAGACCATAGAACTGGCTTCAGGAGATGTAAAGGAAACTCCAGAATCCCATCAAAAGAGCTGGCAGATCCTGATGAAATCCTCTTAGATCCTTTCTTAGCCTCTGTCCCTCCTCTCTTTCTTGCCTCCAGCCATGGAGAAGCAGTTATACTGAACACCCAAAAATGATTTTTTTTTTTTTAGAATTCCTGAAGTACAAAAGTCAGGAGGAGAGTCTGTGTCCCTTTTTAAAGGCCAAATTTAATTAAAATCGATGAACTGCAGCTGACTTCAGGAAATGCACAGAGTATCTGGATTGATGCATCGGGAGTCAGAAAATCTGAGTTTTTACCACCAGAGACTTTTCTTGCTGTAAAGAACGAAATGTCTTTGTGTGTTGCTGCTCTAAGAAAGAAGTTGCACATTATTTTATGATACGATATGGGAATTCCTGAGGCTCAGCATAAAACCTAAGAAAAAAAGCCCTCTAAGAACTCTGCATATGCTCATAACTGCCCCTAACATTTTTTACACTGGATTTCCAAAATTGCAGAATTCAAGTTTAAATCTTTTATTAATGATTGTCATCACAATAGAAAAAAAAACGTTCACATTTAATTTTTATGCTGATATCCCAAGCAAAATAAAAGATTTGTGTTTGTTGTTTTTAGCAAGCATCAATTCACAAATGGCATGATCGCTATTCAGTAGGAGTCCTGAGTTTTGTGCAAGAGAAAATTAAATTTAAAGTTCCCCTCCTCAGAACTGACTCCCAAAGCAATACCACTTTATAATGCTTTGGTAAGACCTTACTTTGAATATTGCATCCAGTTT
Source organism: Protobothrops mucrosquamatus (assembly GCF_001527695.2). Taxonomy (NCBI): domain Eukaryota; kingdom Metazoa; phylum Chordata; class Lepidosauria; order Squamata; family Viperidae; genus Protobothrops; species Protobothrops mucrosquamatus. The sequence continues at coordinate 15,088 of NW_015391019.1, forward strand.
TGGTCGCCACGATATAAAAAAGATGTTGAGACTCTAGAAAGAGTGCAGAGAAAAGCAACAAAGATGATCAGGAGACTGGAGGCTAAAACATATGAAGAACAATTGCAGAAACTGGGTATATCTAGTCTAATGAAAAGAAGGACTAGGGGTGCACCTGAGGGCAGGACAAGAAGCAATGGATGGAAACTAAACAAGGAGAGAAGCAAACTGGAACTAAGGAGAAATTTCCTGACAGTGAGAACAATAAACCACTGGAGCACTCATAACAAAGTGCAACCTGGAGGCAGTTTTGGTCACCACATTACAAAAAAGAAGTTGAGACTTTGGGGAAAAGTGCAAAGAAGAGCAACTAAGATGGTTAAAGGCCTGGAGAGTAAAACATATGAAGAACAGTTGCAGGTTTTGGGTTTGGCCAGTCTAGAGAAAAGAAGGACTAGGAGGGGGGGGGGAGACATAATAGCAGTATTCCAGTATTTGGGAGGCTACCACAAAGAGGAGCGGGGGTCAACTTAATTTCCAAAGCACCAGATGGCAGGACAAGAAATGATGGATGCAAACTAATCAATGAGAGAAGCAATCTGAAATTAAGGAGAAAATTCCTAACATTGAGAACAATTAACCAGTGGAACAATTTGTCTTCAGAAGTTTTGGTTGCTCCATCACTGGAGGCATCTAAGAAGAGACTGGACAGCCACTTGTCTGGAATGCTTGAGCAGGGGGTTGTGCCAGAAGACCTCCAAGGTCCCTTCAAAATCTCTTATTCTGTTTCTGCCATTTGTGGGACGGTCCAGAAGTCGGATGTCTCCCTATTCCATTTTTCATGCTGAAGTTCTGGAAGCACAAAATATAATTTTCTGCTATTTCTGGACTGGCCAAGGAAATGAAAGTGTATATTTTAAAAAAGGCTGGGTGATATAAACTCTTTTACTTTAAATAATAAAATGCAAACACTCAAACTGAAGAAAAAACGTAACGTACAGAGCCGCCTAAATTATGACAAACTGGGGCAGCCTCTAAACAGAACAAAAACCGTTGTTTAACAAATGTTATTGTATTGTTCACCAATATTGTGTTGGTGAAGTTTTTGTTTTGTAAGCTGCTGAGAGTCGCAAGATGGCAAAGGGCTGTTTTTGAGTGGAAAAGCTAAAAGATGAATTCAGCTGCCTTCATGCTGGGCTAGGGAGAGAAGGAGGCAGCATCAGGAGGACACGTCCTCTAACCATGGTTAGCAAGGAGCCTTCATGCTACCCTTAGAGGGACACAAAGAGGAACCCACAGAAGTTTTTAATTTTGAGAATTTTCAGCTTTCGCTATTTTAGGTCTCTCCCCCAACTGGGATGATTGGGGATCTCCTTCAATTATCTGCTTTTTCTCCCAATTCAGAACCAAAATCCAACGTGGGGATCATCATCGGCGTTGTGGCTGGTCTTGTCCTGCTGTGTGTGATTGTTGTTGGGATCTGGTTTTTCAGTAAGTATCTTTTTCTGGGTGATGGAAGGAAGATGGGGAGGTTCCTCCCAAGTCTCTCTCTTTGGGGAGCTTCTTCAGGGCTTCCTTCTGTCCTGTTTTCCCAGCCCTCTTGGGGAGCCTCTGAGATCTCGGCCTCTTGCAGGGACTCCAGTCTTCACCTGGCTGAGTCTGAGGTTGGGACAGTCCCGTCTTCTCCTGAGTTGGGAAGAGGCATCCCAGTTCCGTCCCTTTCAAAGGCTTTGGTCGAAGAGCAGCAGAGAAGGATTTCCATGAAACTCTTCCTACTCTCCCAGCTGCTGCTGCTTCCCCCCTTTCCCTCCCTCCATCTCGGAGGCAGCAGGTCTCCCTTGGGGCAAATCAGGAGATACATTTGGTTTTTGAAAATCTTTCTGTCTTTATTAATGAGACAAAATGACTGTGAAATGTCTGCTGAAGGTATTCCTCCCAGAGAGGGAGAGATTGGATGGTCTCTGGTGGATTCTTTTGAGCTTTCACTGATTTTTGTTTTTGCAGAGAGACGTCATGCCTACAAAAAAGCAGCAAGTGAGTGACTAGTCCTCTTTACATGTAATCTCCAACTTAGAACAGAGACCAGAGGCATGATCAGTTGTGTGTGTGTGTGTGTGTGTGTGTGTGTGTGTGCACGTGCATGCTCTCTTCCTCCTAAGAACCAATCTGGGGAAGATGGGCCCCCTTTTCATCCCAGCCAGGCTGTTCTTGGAAGGGGGTTCCTCAAGGAGAAACATCTGGGACAAGGAACCCTCCAGAAGGTGAGAAGACCCAGCTGGTGGAAGGTCCCTCTGGCTGAGAAGCTGCTCTGTTTCCCAAGTGGGCGGAAAGGAAAGGTTTGGTGAAACGAGAATCAGAAGCTCCATAAAATAATAATAATAATAATAATAATAATAATAATAATAATAATAATAATAATAATAATAATAATAATAATAATAATAAAGTTGGGACCTTGGAGGTCATCTAGTCCAACCCCCTGCTCAGGCAGGAAACCCTATACCATTTCGGACAAATGGCTGTCCAGTTTCTTCTTAAAAACTTCCAGTGTTGGAGCATTCACCGCTTCTGGAGGCAGGTTGTTCCACTGGTTAATTGTTCTAACTGTCAGGAAGTTTCTCCTAGGTTGCTTCTCTCCTTGATTAGTTTCCACCCGTTGCTTCCTGTCCTGCCTTCAGGAAAAGGAGCTTTGGGGGATGCCAAAGCTGGATCTCCTCTTGGTCTCCCATCACAAGGCTCTTTACTTTACTTTACTTTATTTTTGATTTATATCCCGCCCTTCTCCCAACGGGACTCAGGGAGGCTCACAACATATTTAAAAACAGAAACATATTTACAATCCCCACCGAATAAAACCAATTAAAACCAAATATTTTAGAGTTGTGCTGTTTAAAATTTTCTAAAAAAGTGAACCCGATTTAAAATCCTCCCTAGGCCAGGCCTGCTTGCTGGAAAAGCCATGTCTTGAGGGCGCGGCGGAAAGCAAGGAGATCCGGAATC
>NW_015391019.1:18082-27764 GCF_001527695.2 Protobothrops mucrosquamatus
CCAACACCGCCCGCGCGGCCGCATTCTGGACCAGTTGAAGCCTCCGGGTGCTCCTCAAAGGGAGCCCCATGTAGAGAGCGTTACAATAGTCCAGGCGGGAGGTGACGAGAGCATGAGTGACTGTGCGCAAGGCGTCCCGGTCCAGAAAAGGTCGCAACTGGTGAATCAGGCGAACCTGATAAAACGCCCCCCTGGTCACAGCCGACAGATGGTCATCCAATGTCAGCCGTGGATCCAGGAGGACTCCCAAGTTGCGGGCCCTCTATGTATGAAGTAATTATAAAAAGAGACTTTGGAGCCAAGTGTATCTTTTTAGGTCAGCTCTGCCCTCGGGCTCAAGAATTGCTGAACTATCGCTCTGTGTTGATACACATATAAATTTTAGGAATTCTTTCTTGTGCCTTTTAGCCCAAGCAATCTGGTTCAAACTCTCTCCAGGTATGTGTGTGTCTTTGATTGTGTGTGTGTGACAGAGAGGGAGAGAGCTGGAGTCAGAAAGAGCTGAGTTTCTCCATCTATCAGCCAACAGAGTGACTTCCTCACTCTCTTTTTCTTTCTTTCTTTTCCAGCAAGTGAGGAAGGATCCAACAGTTCCAGCCAGGGTGAGTCGGAGGGAGCTGCTGCTGCTGCTTCAGCCATTCTGTCCCTTTGCCAGACTTTGGGTGGGGGGAGAGTAAAAGAGGGAGAGGCCCCCAGTTTTTAAAAGCCCCCTCCCCCATTAGCTCACCCTCCCTTTGTTCCCTCTGGGTCTGGTTCTGCTGAAATAATTAAAATAGAGTCAGTTTGGTTTAATGGTGAGGGCACCAAATGAGACATACTGGGAGACGGTGAGTTCTAGTCCCACCTTAGGCGTGAAAGCCAACTGGGAGTCACAAAATCCACTTTCCTTGCATTGCTTTATTCCTGAGGCAGAGAAGGGAAACTCTCCCTGTTGGATTCAGGCAGGGGAGGCAGCCCAGAGTCTGTCTGGTGGAGCCTGGCCCCCTTTGGAGGAGAGAGAGCCCTCAATTCCTTGGTGGGAAATAGGGGAATCACCGGTGATACCATCATCCCCAGTGGTTAGAGACTCTTCTGCTGGCATAGCTGAGACCTGGCTGACTCTGGAAGTGGGGTGGGTTTCTCCTCTCATAGATTAGGGTTTAGGCTTTGGCCCCAACCGAGACCCCCAGGGCAGGGCAGGGCAGGTGGGGGGGGCAGTGGTCCTCTGAGAATCCCTCTGGGCACTCAGGGGCCTTGATCCCCATGTTTCTGGTTGTGACTCCCTGTTTCTGAATCTGGGCTTACGGGATCAGTTGGGCTTGTGTGGCTGCTGGGGGCCATCTTAATGTTGGCAGGGAGTTCCCCAGGCTTCTGGTCCTGGGAGACTTCAATCTGCCCTCCCTGGGTTTGGCCTCAGAAGGAGCACAGGAGTTCATGGCTGCCATGGGCCTCTCCCAGACCGTCCTGGGCCTGGCTCAGGATAGCGGTCACACACCGGATATGATCTTGTCGGAGCAACAGCAAAGTGATCTGGTGGGGGAATCTGGTCTTTCAATTTATTGTTTTAAATGTTCTACATGGCTTTTTATTGAATTTTATTGTAAGCTGAGTGAGTCACCTTGACGAGATGGCATAGAAGTTTAATATTAGATAGATAAGTAGATGATAGACAGACAGACAGATATGATGGATTGCCTGATCTTAGGTCCATCTTGGGCCTGGCTCAGGACATCGGTCACACACCAGATATAATCTTTTTTTATATAATAATTTGAAATTTATTGGTTTTTAAAACATAAATCACATAATAGTTGGTCAACAGTGTGTAGCTTAGTTTACATTTGTAGGGAAAAATTGTTAACAATCTATTTCTATAATTCGTAATCCACATATTCTAACAAATGCAGCTTTTTTCCTTAAATATTCTCTCTGGTAGGTCCCGTCATCTATATTCTTAATTCTCACTTTAGTATTTTAGTATTATTCCTTTGATCAGTGTCATTCTCGATCAATGTATTTTGCTGAATCCGAGGGTTTTCCCATCTATTTTTCCCCAACCATATGATATGGATATGATCTTCTTCTCGGAGCAACGGCAAAGGGATCTGGTGGGGGAATCTGGTTTTTTAATTTATTGTTTTAAATGTTCTACATGGCATTTTATTGAATTTTACTGGAAGCTGCCTAAAGTCACCTTGGAGAGAGATGGATGACACAGAAATTTAATAATAAATGAATAAAAGGCCTGATCTCCTCTGAGAGTTTCGTGAAGCTGCAGAGATTGAATGGCGAAGAGAGAGATTTGTCCTCCTGACAGGGCAAGGAATAGTAGATTCACTCTGTGTCTTTCTCTCCCATGCAGGGACCGACCAGACCGCTTAGCAGCCCCCTGGCAGGTGAGTGGACTGGTGGGGGCTATATGGGGGGAGAAGGAGGGAGGGAGGGAGATGAAGGCCTTCAGGTCCAAGGACCCCAATTGATGGTAAAGATACTTTGGGAAATCCCTCTTCTCTCTCCTATTCATCTCAAACACTGGAAGGGAAGGAATTTTGGGGAAGAGGCATTGGGGTTTTGGGGAGGGGTCTGCCTGCCCCCCAACTCTTATCCTCTAGCGCCTCTCAGGCTCCGACTGTCTTGATATAACTAACCCTTGGATGCTTCTTCCCCTCTTCTTTGCAGCACGATGGACACTCCCAGCCTAAGGAGGGAGGAAAGAATTGGGAATCAACCTTCTTCTGAATTAGACAGGAGGATCCCTTCAGGGCCTTCCAGCATTCTGGAACCAGGATATATTTGGGGTCTTTCATCATGGATTTTATCACAGAATCAGTAACCTTTCTTTATTATGATTGAGGAATGGAGGGGAAAGAATATACCGTATTTTTCCGTGTATAAGACTATTTTTTTCCCTTGAAACACCCTCTTCAAAAATCAGGTGCATCTTATACACGGAAAAATAATGGTAACCTCCGCAGACCAGGGCATGCCTGTGTGGGTTGCCACTAATGGGAGATGGGAGGGGGCAAGATCTTCTGCCGGCCAAACTTGCGGATTGATCGGCGTGGAGAGCGTCTTATACACGGGTGCGTCTTATAGACGGAAAAGACAGTATGTTACTAATTGTGGAATCAAAAGATTTTAAATTGGGTTTTGTAGATAATAGTTTTTAATAAGTATTTTGTATAACCCTTCATGGGCTTTTGTTGATTGATCTTAATTAGAAGTTAGAGATGATGTTTCAGAGATGGGTTTACAGGGAATGGGGTGAGGAATAGGATGAAGAGTTTCTTGGTTTTACTTTAAGAGAGATTTATAAGTTGTTAATTTTCATTATACTTGTGGGGGATAAAGATGGGGGTTTCTTTTTCTTTCTTTTTTTCCTTGTGTTAGTTTTATAAATATAAATGTTATCTTCGAAGAAACTATTACTAAAAGAAGAAGCGTGCATCCTGAGATTTTGGTCACTGAAGACATTGATGCATTTTAATTGATTATTGCACAGTTAATTGAGTATATATTTGATTCAAAGTTTGACAGGTAATCAGTATAACAAGTGAAACATTCAGACTCTGATTTTTTTTAATAGATTGTCATTTATGGATTATGAGATCCATTGCACAGCCGGGCTGCTGCCTCCTTTAATAATTGCACTTAGATTGTAAGTTTGTCAAAGTTGTTTGCTGAAAATAAATGGTTTTGTTTTTCTCTTCCCTAAGTTGCTGCCTATTTGAAGAGATTGGAAATAGGAGGGATTTTACTCTCGTTTTGCTCAGAAAGACCAATTTCGTTTTGAGTAGTAGGAAGGGGAGGAACCAAGGCAAAACCTGGAAGGAGCAAGAACTGGGGGGGGCTCGTTTATCCTCCTTGGGGAGGAGGCAGCCATTTTGCTCCTGGGTCCAGATCTTTCTCCAGCATCACCAGCTGATCTTCCGCAAAATGGCCGCTTGGTCTTGGTTTGGTGGGGGCAGCAACAGAGGCAGCTTTTCCCTCAGATCCACCTTTGTTGAGGGCCGAGTGGCTGGTCTCTGGGCCTCATCCAGGGGCCCTTTGGGAGACGGGAGCTCAGGGACCGGCCGGAGCCCTCCTGGTCCCCTTGCAGGAGGGCAGCTTCTCCTGCCTCTGAGAGGTCCTCTCTGGGCTCTTCAGGGGCCCAGTAGGATGCCCTGGCCCAAGAGTGGGGGAGAGCCTTGATTGATGGGAAAGAGGTCCCCCATATTATAGTGGATGCTTTCTGGGCGAGGAGGAGTGGAAAGGATGGGGTCTGTCATCCCCCTCCCTCTGGACTAGCCATCTTTGAAAGCTTAAAAAGTAAACTTCAAAGCATTTTGCAAGAATTCAGTAGATATTTCAGCCTGCTCTACTGATTCAAAACTTTTAGAAATTTAGTTCTTAATTAGAATATATGACCGCCCAGCTCACATAAGCATCTCTGGTCAGCCAACACAATAAAAATATCAGTACAAGAACAAAAGACAATAAATATAATGCACAGAAGAAAAATGTCCATCAAGGATAGACCAGTCAGCCACAAATTCATTCACTTTAGCTTACAGGTAGTCCTCGACTTACAAGAGTTCATTTAGTGACCGTAGTTACAACAGGATTGAAAAAAGTGTTTTATGACTATTTTTCACACTTGTTGCAGCATTCCTGTGGTCATGTGATCAAAATTTGGATGCTTGGCAACCGGTTCATATTTATGACGGTTGCAGTGTCCCGGAGTCACGTGATCACCTTCTGTGTCCTTTTGACAAGCAAAGTCAATGCAGAAGCCAGATTCACTTAACAACCGTGTGAATAACTTAACAATTTCAGCGATTCACTTAACAACCATGGCAAGAAAAATCGCAAAATGGGGCAAAACTCACTTAACAAATGTTTCACTTAACAACAGAAATGTTGGGCTTAATTCTGGACGTAAGTCGAGGACGACCCGTAGTGGTTAAGGCAGCAGGCTAGAAACCAGGAGGCAGTCAGTTCAAGTCCCGCCTCAGGCACAAGAATCCGCTGTGTGATTTTGGGGCCAGTCATCCTATCTCCACAGGGTTGTTGTGGGGAAAATGGAGGACAAGGAAAGAGCATCAGGTATGTCCGCAACCTTGAGTTCTTTATGGAAATGATAAAAGTGGGACATAAACAGACGAACTCTGGGGCTTAACTCTCTCCCGATCTCAAGGACGTCTGAAAGAAAACAAGGACTTTACTAAGGCCACACTTGGAATACAGTTTTGGTCACCACGATGTAAAAAAGATGTTGAGACTCTAGAAAGAGTACAGAGAAGAGCAACCAAGTTGATAAGGGGACTGGAGGCTAAAGCATATAAGGAAAGGCTGCTGGAATTGGGTATGTCTAGTTTAATGAAGAGAAGGACAAGGGGGGACATGATAGCAGTTTTCCAGTATCTCAGGGGTTGCCACAAAGAAGAGGGTGTCAAGCTATTTTCCAAGGCGCCTGAAGGCAGGACAAGAAGCAACGGATGGAAACTAATCAAGGAGAGAAGCGACCTAGAACTAAGGAGAAACTTCCTGACAGTTAGAACAATTAACCAGTAGAACAACCTGCCTCCAGAAGTGGTGAATGCTCCAACACTTGAAGTTTTTAAGAAGAGACTGGACAGCCATTTGTCTGAAATGGTATAGGGTTTCCTGCCTGAGCAAGGGGTTGGACTAGATGACCACCAAGATCCCTTCCAACTTTTATTATTATTATTATTATTATTATTATTATTATTATTATTATTATTATTATTATTATTATTATTATTATTATTATTAGTAGTAGTAGTAGTAGTAGTAGTAGTAGTAGTAGTAAGGCCAGCGGGGTTCAGCCTGACTCTTAACTCCAAAAGAAAGAATGTCCCAGTGAAGTGGGGCAGAGAGCATTCCAGAAATTTCTGAGTCTCGAGATAATGCTCTGCCCCACTGTCCTTGACCATTTAAGCCATATCCTGTTTTCTGCTTTGCTTAGTAGCCAATTCCCTATTTTTATCTCTGTGTCAATGTGCAACCGTCTGGTATTTTTCCATACTATCAAGAATGCTGAGAACACAATGTTTAGAATATTACCATATATGGGGTCCAGAGGGGTCAGGAAATGCATACGTTGTATGAACTATATATGTGATCTCTGAACACTCCTCGGGGTTCAGATCTTTTTGCTTTGTGTAGCTCTCTGAACCTGCGCAATAAACCTTTCCTTTCCCAAAGAGCTGGCTCAGGTCCTTTCTTTTCACAACACCAGTGGGTGGATGGTGGAGCCTCAGTCACCTTTTTCCTTGATCAGCTGAAGGACTGCGCTTCAAGAACCGGAAAAGGATAAGCCAAAAACTGAACCATTTTCTTGCCTATCTTAACGTGTTTCTAATCTCATCCCCCTCCACTGCCAGGGGCTCTGCGGGGTCTCCCCTCCCCCTCGCCTGCGCCCCTCCCCCCAGACCCAGAGAACCCTCCCGCTTTTCCCAGCCCCCCATTTCTGCCCCTCCCCCCAAGAGGCGGAATGCCTGGGAGGGGATTTCCTGATGGAACTTTCGCTTTCCTTTCCCCGCCTCTCCAGCCGGTTGCGCCTGGACGTCTGCCTAGCAACAATGACGACACGGGAGTTCCTTTTTTCTACTGGCTACGATTGGCCAATCACCCGCTTTGCTTTGGATGGTTGCGTTGTTGATCACCCGGAGCGGCTCTTTCTCTGCCTGAGTCTTCTGGGGAGCCGAGCCGGGATGGCGCTGCGCTCTCTGCCGCTCCTGGTGTTGGTGGGGGTCGCCCTGCGGGAGAGCTGCCTCGGTGAGTCCCTTCATCTCCCGGTGGGGATCCATCCAGGGAATCTCTCTGTGTCTCTCTCCTCCCCCCCCCCCAAAGATTATTCCCAGGAAGAGAATCCCGATTCCGTCCTCTTTCGAGTCCGCTCCCCCTCTGGCCCCTCTCAGAAGGGACCCCAAAGCGTGGATGGGACTTTGTTGCCTCTCCCCCCTCCTCCCCCCCAGGAGAGCCCCTCTGGGAACAGGACAAGGGTCGCCCCTCCAGAGACCAGTCAAGTCTACCTGGGCGCCCCCGAGCGCCGTTCTTTCCCTCCCCCAAAGTGGAGGTTGTGGGAAAGCGGCGTTTGCAGGGACCGGGTCAGTTCCCAAACTTCCTGGCTGCCTTCGCACAACCCCTCCGCCTGGCTCCTCTTCCCTGCCTTTGGCGGGGCTCGGGGGCTCTTTGGGGCTTCTGGTGCTGGGAGGAGCCGGCTCGTTTCTCGACTCGCTTCCGTGTATTGGCAGACAAGGAGGCTGGAGCACTGGAGCCCTCGGGTTAAGGCTGTCCTGGGAATGCAGCAGGAGAAGAGTCTGGAGAGAAGCCCTCCTTGAATTGTCTTCCCAAAGATCCCCCCTGATTGATTGATTGATTGTCACTTTCCCCTGGATCCCCACCCCCCACCTCGTCCTAAACCCCAATATCCCCAGAGCTTTTTTCTAGGGCAGGCAGGAATTTTTCCACCCCAAATCCTCCTCCTTCCATTTCAGGAGCCCCCAGCACGGGAGAGTTTGCAGAAAAGTTTACTCTTATTCCTTAGTCATCAGATGGGAGGTCTTGGGGTGTCCCTAGTTGTTCCTCAGAGAAACTCTCAATGCAGCAGCTTTTCCAAAGGCATTTCCAAAACTGTCAGGATCTGAAGGATCAGAGAGGCTGGGCTGGAGGCAGGAGGAGAGAAGCCCCTCTGGATGGAGAGCCTGAAATGAAGGGCTTGCTTGGACACAGACAGGCCCAGACTGACCAGCCCTTCCTGACCTCAGGAGGATTCGTGATTGTGAGGACGCCCAACCTGCGTTACATTCACACGTTTCTCCTCTCTGGCAGACTTCAGACTCCCTCACTGCTCAGCCCCCCCCCCCGTTCAAAGTTTCAACGTCATTGAAAAAAGAGACTTATCACCATTTTAAACACTTACGACCATTTTAGCGTCCTCGTGGTCACATGTCCAGGATTTGGATGCTTGGCCACTGGTTCATATTTATGACGGTTGCAGTGAGCCCGTTTTGCGACCTTCTGACAAGCAAAGTCAATGGAGAAGCCAGATTCACTTAACAACTGTGGCAAAAAAATCATAAAATGGAGCAAAGCTCACTTAACAAATGTGTCAGCAGCAAAAAATGTGGGCTCGATTATGGTTGTAAGTCGAGGACTGCCTATATTTATTTCTCTGGAGGGCTTTGGAGGTCCTGCCCTTTTCCATGCAGACCCAGGTTCTGCCCAAATAAGTCCCGTGAAGGATCCTGAAAATGATCTTTAAACTCTTTGGTGCCCCGGAAGAATTTCTGACCTGACAAGCTTTCAGAATGGAGACCAAGAAAGGGCCTTGGGGATTTTCATCAGCTTAATCGATTTCCCAGGAGCATTTTATTTATTTATTTATTTTAGTTCTTTTCATCCATTTACAAGTTGTTGGGCAGCCTCAGAGTCTCTTCCGTGTTTCTATTTTGACAATGAAAACTAAACAGTGACTTAACAGTGATTTTTTTTGTCACTGTTAGTCAAGTGTAGCATAGTTTTTACGGTATTTTTTTTATTGAATTTTGAGGTTAGGAGAGGAATAGGGTCAATCTAGGGATTGGGGTTCAGGGTAGGAATCAGGGTTGGGGTTGGGATAGGGGTAGATACAACAATGGAGTTACCCCCATTAACATTTCCAAGCTTTAGCAAACAGATTATTGTCCGGGTACATATATTCAATAGCAGTAATTAATATAATAGTAAATAGCTGTAGTAAATAAGAAAAACAGTAATCATAAAAAATATCAGTTACTCAATACATATTATTCATCTTATTAAGTGTCACAATCATTTCTCACTAGTTCGTTTTGCTAACCATTGGTAAAAATTATCCCATGTTTTAAGAATAGACTGAGTCTTCTTTCTCTTTGATCTCTAAGGTTAATCTGTCCATTTTTGCACATTCTAGAATTTTCTTAATTGTAATCTCTTCAGATGGTAAATTTTCATTTTTCCAATATTGAGCAAATGCTATTCTCGCTGCTGTCAATGTATGCAATATTAGCTACTCCTTCTCCTTCTCATATTTGGCTCCTAATATTCCTAACAAAAACAGTTCTGGTTTAAATTCTATCTGTGTTTTAGTCATCTTTTCCAACCATGTATGAATCTTAAGCCAAGTTTAGCATAGTTTTATGTCTTGTGAATTTAGTCCCTCCTCCAATCCAAGGAAGGGCTGAAAAAACTTTGATGCTGTTCAGTCAGGAGTTTGCATGATACAAACTGAAATAATGTTGTATGTTTATCTCAGATTCCCCAGAGGGGCTTTAAAGGTGACAGGACCCTCCACACGGAGGCTGAGTTTGGGGAGAGGACCCCAGCAGAGCCCCCCCCACCCCACCCAATACGGGAGTTAGCAGCAGGAACTCCCAAGCAGCCTCAGTTAGGGGCAGGGGGTGGGGCCAGGGTGGAGAGGCCCCAAGGTTTCTGCCAGCTGAGGGGAATTCTGGGAATTGAAGTCCAAGTGGCTGAGTTTGAGAAACTCTCATTTAGGCCTTTAGGTGGAGAGTCTTTGAGGGAGGCCTTGATGGAAGGGGGGAAGGGCACAATTGGAGCAGGTAAAGTTTGGGGGACCTGAGCTTCCCCTCCTCTCTCACCCCACCTTCCCTGCCCTCCAACAGTTCAGGCCCTCCAAAAAGCTGCTTCTTTCCCTCTCAGTCGCTCCCTCTTTCCA
>NW_015391019.1:30775-34527 GCF_001527695.2 Protobothrops mucrosquamatus
TGAGGCAATAGGAACACTTGGAATTCTTCGGTGAAACCCCCATTAGCCAAACTGTAGTCAAGTGTGAGAGGCACCCTTAATTTTCCCCCATTACAGTAGTGGTCAAAATTGTGAAAACCTTTTGGGAAAAGTCTATTTTTGAGGGTTGATCGCTAATAACACCACCTTTTTTTTTTAGAATAGTACCATAAAATTATAGATCAATGGAAAGATAATTTCATCAAAGTTGTAATCCAACAAAGTTTGTTCAATTATCAGTACTGTGTTCTATGAAAAGTTCTAGCCAAATAACCAGAAAAAGGAAGTACAACTTTCTTAGGTTGATATCAGGTAGCTTTCCTTCATCTGATTATAGCCAATGAGCATGAGTATTTAGAGAGCCAATCGGGTGTCTTCTTGTTTTGGCAATGAGCCAATCGGATCACAGTAGGATTCAGTTATTGATGTCATGTATTGAAGCTGAGAGCAGGACGTTATGTGATCGCTGTCAGGTTGGTTGGGGTTTTTTTTGTGTTCTTTCATTTAGTGAGCTTGTAAAACGTAGTAAGATTTAAAGTAATGGTGCAAAGAGTTGACTGGTCGCCCAGAAAGCAATGTAAAATAGTATAGTATTATTAAGTGAACAAGGCTACAGTTATAAAGAAATTAGGAAATTAAATTAAATCATTGGAAGAGTTAAAACAGGATAATGTACTCCAGTCCTGGTTGTTACATCTCCAACTTGTTGAGAGATGGCATATAGACCAAAAATTGGGTTTAATGTTAGAAGATGTGAACTTGATAAAACAGATTAAAGATCAAAGTAGAGCCCATATTAGGAGAATATATAGTGTTTTGATAGAATTTGATTCGGAAACGGAATTGGTTAAAGATTGTATGATTAAATGGGCTCAAAATATCCAAGAACCAATTAAACTGGAAACTTGGGAGAAAATTTGGGTAAGAAATGTCAAGTTCACTCAAGCACAGAACTTAAGGGAAAATTTCTATAAAATGTTTTATAGATGGCATTTGGATCCTCAAAAATTGTCTTGCATGTATCCGAATTTGCAACCAAAATGTTGGAGATGTGGTAGTATGGATGCTACTTATTATCACATTTGGTGGACATGTAGGGATGTTAAAGCTTTTTGGATTAAGATTTGGTGGAATATTCANTGAGAAACTCTCATTTAGGCCTTTAGGTGGAGAGTCTTTGAGGGAGGCCTTGATGGAAGGGGGGAAGGGCACAATTGGAGCAGGTAAAGTTTGGGGGACCTGAGCTTCCCCTCCTCTCTCACCCCACCTTCCCTGCCCTCCAACAGTTCAGGCCCTCCAAAAAGCTGCTTCTTTCCCTCTCAGTCGCTCCCTCTTTCCACCTCCTGCCTCCTCTCCTCCTTCCTCCTCCGCCCCCCTCACTTTCCTCTCCTCCTCCTCCTCCTCCTCCTCCTCCTCCTCCTCCTCCTCCTCCTCCTCCTCTTCTTCTTCTTCTTCTTCTTCTTCTTCTTCTTCTTCTTCTTCTTCTTCCTCCTTCTTTCCCCCCAGAGCCTCAGATTGGAGCCTCCATAGGATGAGGGTCCTTGACTGGAGCCCCCTAACTCTGCCCCTCTGGGTCCCTTCCAGGCGCCTCCTCGCACTCCCTGAAGTATTTCTACTCCTCCATCTCGGAGCCCAGTCAGGGGCTGCCCCATTTTGTCGCTGTGGGATACGTGGATGGTCAGGTCTTTGCTCACTACGACAGCAACAGCCGGAGGATGCAGCCTCGAGTCTCCTGGATCGGGAAGGTGGGGATGGAGGACCCCCAATACTGGGACAGAAACACCCAGAGAGAACGTAGCAATGAGGAGACGTCCAGAGAAAACCTGGAGATTGCGAGGACTCGCTACAATCAGAGCGAAGGTGAGTGATGGGTCAGGTGGCTCCTCCTGCCCCATAATCCCCTCCCCAGGAACCAGAGGGGGGAGAAAGGGGGGTCCCTTCAAAGGAAAGGCTTCTTCCCCACATTTAAAAACGTTTTTAATATGTTTATTCTGTTTTTTAAAATCAGTATAAGCTTGTCGTTGCCTCCATAGCTGATGTTTTCTCCCAATTGCAGTTAATAAAAACATTTTTAAAGTTATCCCTCTATCTCCCTGTATACTGATAGGATGTGGATATGGATATAAACTGAGATAAAGAGAGACCGAAATCTCCCTTCCCCCCCATGAAAGTTGGAGGGTCCTGGCCTTGGTGAACCCCCTGCTGTGGGGGAGGGAGGGGATCCCAGGTCTCTCCCTTCCCGGAAAAGAAGCAGCTGGATCCTAAGGAGATCCTGGGGGAAGCAGGTCCCTGTTTTTCTGTTTGTTTCCACCCCAGAGAAATGAGGGATCAATTTCAGATCCATCTGGGCTGAGTAGATCCCTCTCTTTCACCTCTTTTTGGGGGGACGAGTGGAGGAACCCTTGAACTATTTTTCAGGCCTCGGGGAACCCCTGAACATCCAGGCTCAGAGATGGGGCAGAATTGTTTCCCGCGTAGACCTGGAGAGATGCATTAACAGCGTTCTTACACTAAGAATAAAAACTTGCCTTTTCAGTGTGATCCCTGTGCTTTTTTTTTCAGCACAAATATTAAATTCTGTGCCAAACTTGCAATGAACAAAAACAGATTTCATCTTCAACTGAAATAAGACGGTTTCTGTCTTAGCTTTTGATGCTTCTGACTCTTCTTGGGCAGAAATCCAGAACCGTTTTTCCCCCTGGGCAGATCAGGGAATCTCCTCTGGAGGGCAGGATCAGACTGTACTTACTCAGACTGTACTTACACAGACTGTACTTACTCAGACTGTACTTACAAGTGGTTTTCCCTCAGATTTGAGAGTTTCTGGCATCCTTCCTCATTCTGAAGCCCAACCAGAAGTAGAAACATTTCAACTCTTCCTTTTGGGTTTTTTTTTCAAACATTCAGTTTTCTTTTAAATCCCAGAATCTGGTCACTTAAAGTCAAAATATTTTCTCCAGGACCTTGCATAGACTGTAAACTTCAAACTTCATTTCAAAGGTCAATAATCCTTTGGGGGGAGCAGATCAGATTGGGCCACTTGCTGCTGTTGCTAAGGAAAATATTCCTTTGTGGCCCTTCAAGGCTTCATTTCCACAGTGTACAAAGCCATGGTTTGTTTCTGGTTAGCCCAAAAAGGGAGCCAGCCTTGTGACTTGGTGATATTTGGGAAAATAGATCAAGATTTATGGTCACAGGGATCCTTGCAAGCTTCTTTGCAGATCAACCAGATTCTGTCTGAGGCCATGAGATTCTCAGTCCCTCTTTGGGGCTGCAGATTCAGGCAAATGTTCCCTCTCTGGGATCCCTTCCTTTCCCCCCGAAGAGTCTCCCCAACAGAGGAACTGCAGAAGGAAAGAAGGGAGAGGCTCCGTCCCGCCGTTTCTTCTGCGACTCCTTCTTTTCTTGATCTCCCTCGGGATCCTCCGCTGGCTTTTCCAGCTTCCCTTTTCCTGGGGAGGTTCAGGTGCTCCATCTTGGGTGGGGGAAAATTCAGGGAGACAGGTCGAGGGAGGGGAGAAGGGCGGTTACTGAGGGGGGCTTTCTTTCCCTTGATTGCTAGGGAGGAAATGGGGGCGTCATTGCCTGGGTGAAAATCCCTGCAGGGAAGGGGGTCTGTGTCTATCTTGAGGAATCCCCAAACCATCATCACCTTCCTATTACAGGCTTTCACACGTTGCAGGTGATGTGTGGCTGTGAGCTCCAGGCTGATGGGAGAAAAGGAGGATTTTGGC
>NW_015391020.1:0-3674 GCF_001527695.2 Protobothrops mucrosquamatus
GAAAAGGAGAAGCCGAGAGGCGGAGAATCCCGTCGCCCTTCCTTCCCCTCTTCCTTGCGGGAGAAACATTATGCGGTTTTTTTTCCCCTCTCAAGTGCCTGATTAAACTTGACATTTGAAAATAGAACTTTGTGCCGAAATGAGCGCGGCACTTCTGAGTATTTTAATTAAGATGTTTAATTCCCATCAAACCTTGATCCTTCTCTTCCTTTCTCTCTCCCCCTCCCTCCCTCCTCCTCCCCATCCCAGTTTTTAAGGGTAATTCCTCGACGGCTTCTTGAAATTTCCGAAACCCGTACTTAACCTTTAATCCTCATCCCATTTTACACAGGAGTTTTGTGTCTGATTAACAACTTTTTTTAAAAGTTCAGGAGCTTTTGGAGGAAATGCAAGTAAGGTGCTGTGTTTTTGGGGTGTGTGTTTTTTTTTTCCTTTTTGGAATCTTGTTCTTAAGCAGCGGCATTTAAGGAAGCCGAAGGACCACTAATGTTAACCATCTTGCGAGACGTCTTTAAGTAATTAGTTGGAAAGCTAAAGAACATGAAATACACTTATTATTATCCGGGAGTTAACATTCTTGATATTTAAACCAGATGCCACTCTCTTCTGTGTTGCTTTTTTTTTTGCTTTTGCATGTTTTGTCAGACCCAAGCAACCCGAACCACGGGTAAATGGCTAAAAGTCATGCAACTTTATTGTCTACCACCCATGTTACAAGAATCTCCCCGGAATCTCCTGTTTGCCTTCCCTCCCTGGGAATGACGAGATAAGGCTTCATGGATCTTGGGGGGAGGTCAAGCCTATGCACAAGGATTCCAAGCTAGGCCCTCTCTTGACTCCCTCCTTCCAGCCTAGCTGGCAGTTTCCCGACGTACTGCAGCCGATTTTGCTCAAAATGCCCACCTGCTTCAGAGCCCCGATTGATTTCCTGAGCTGATCCTTTGTGTGTTGAGAGGGTTTTTGTAGATATGCAGTGAGCATACGACAGAAGACACTAAGGAGAAAGTTCCTCACAGTGAGGACAATTAACCAGTGGGAAGGGGGGTGTGCCCTCAGAAATCGTGGGCACTCCATCACTGGAGGTTTTTAAGAAAAGACTGGACAGTCACTTGCCTGAGATGGTATAGGTCTTCCTGCTTGAGCAGGGGCGGGGGGGGGGGCGGGGTGGACTAGAAGACCTCCAAGGTCCCTGCCGGCTTTTATCTATCAAGATGCCCATTTACTGCTTGCAAAAAGACAGCATGTTTACCAAGCTCTTGCTTGATGAAGATGATTTTGTTATCTTTGAAAAATAAGGTATCAATAATACTCTGAAGGTGTACAAATCCACAGTTATAAAAGTAAAGTTGAAAGGGCTAAAGTAGTGGTTCTCAACCTGTGGGTCGGGACCCCATTTGGGGTCGATCGACCATTTCACGGGGGTCGCCAAGCAAGGCTGTCCGCCATTTTTTTGTCCGCCATATTTTTTCCCCCTTTTCTGGCGGGTGCCTTACCTCCCTTGGGCTGGGCCAGCTGGTGGTCGGCCTGCTCCGTCTCTGCCGCTTGCCAGCTACGCCTCGGCCGGCGCAGGGGGCAGAACCACGCATGCGCGGCGCTCCCGGGCAGGGAAGGTCCTCGACTTACAACCGGTTGGGTAGTCCTCGACTTACGACCGGTTGGGTAGTCCTCGACTTACGGCCAGTTTAGTCCTCGACTTACGACCGGTTGGGGTGGCGGCATTAAAAAGGTTGAGAACCACTGGGCTAAAGGGTGTATTGTGAATGATACAAGAGCCAGTTTGGTGAAGGTACTGGCTTAAAAACCAGGAGACGGTGAGTTTTAATTCTGCCTTAGATATGAAAGCTGGCTGGGCCAATCGTCAGAAGACTGTAAGTTCTAATCCCGCCTTAGACATGAAAGCCGACTGGGCGGCTCCAGCATATCTGTAGGACTTAATGTGTACATTTGTCTCATCTGCACATATTGGAGAAATATTAAAAAAAAAAACTTTCAGCTTAAAAATTCCAACTGCCAACAAATTATTCCTAACCTTCTTAAGGTGTTTTAATGGAAGTATTTTTTCGTGGAAGTGGTCTGAGGTGGGGGAGATTTTATTTTATTTTATTTTATTTTATTTTATTTTATTTTATTTTATTTTATTTTATTATTTTATTTTATTTTATTTTATTTTATTTTATTTTATTTTATTTTATTATTTTATTTTATTTTATTTTATTTTATTTTATTTTATTTTTTATTTTTTATTTTTTATTTTATTATGTTTTTATTTTGTTTTGTTTTGTTTTATTTTATTATGTTTTTATTTTGCTTTATTTTATTTTATTTTATTATGTTTTTATTTTATTTTGTTTTATTTTATTTTATTATTTTATGTTTCTATTTTATTTTATTATTTTTTCCCTTTTTTTTAAGGCCACCTACCTCCCCTGTAGGATGTCTCTGCCGTCCAGATACGGCCTTTTCCCCTTATCTCACGTTTATCCAACGGCTGACCTTTTATTTTGTTCGGTAAACAGATTGACGTGGACAGCGGTTGGAAAAAAAATCTAAAGTAAATATCAGCGATATTACCTTTCGCCAACCTTTAAAGGCTTGCTTGTCCGGTCTTGCTTTAGAGATGGGTTAGCAGGTAACGGTTCAAACACTAAATGACAAATAGCAACAAGGCTTCAACACCGTCAACCGGGGTGTCCGTTGGGACCGGCTGCGGAGTTTAGTGTACAGGTGGTCCTTGACTTACAACCATTTTTGAAAGTGATTGTTCAAAGTTTTCAGCACTGTTGCAACTTTGAATGGTCACTAAACAAATGTTTGTAAGTTGAGGACTATCTAGAGCAGGGGTAGGCAACCTCGGCTCTTTTATGACTGGTGGACTTCAACTCCCAGAATTCCTGAGCCAGCATTCCTAAGCATGGAAACCTCCCTTTCCCCTCAGCATGGCTGGCTCAGGAATTCTGGGAGTTGAAGTCCACCAGTCATAAAAGAGCCGAGGTTGCCTACCCCTGGGCTAGACCCTTTCAGATGTATGGTGGCTACAAGCTTCTTTGGCAGGGGTCTTCCAACTTGGCCCTTTTATGACTGGTGAAGTTCAACTCCCAGAATTCCTGAGCCAGCCATGCTGAGGGGAAAGGGAGAGGCTTCCAAGCTGAGCCATGCTGGCTCAGGAATTCTGGGAGTTGAAGTCCACCAGTCATAAAAGAGCCACTGTTGCCTACCCCTGGCCTAAGTCTTCCTGTTCTAAGCGGTGAGCCTCCTAGACCAGGGGTAGGCAACCTTGGCTCTCTTATGACTCATGGACTTCAACTCCCAGAATTCCTGAGCCAGCATGGGGGAACTATGGCCCCCTCATGACTCGTGGACTTTAACTCCCAGAATACCTGAGCCAGCATGGGGGAACTAGGGCCCCCTCGTGACTCGTGGACTTCAACTCCCAGAATACCTGAGCCAGCATGGGGGAACTAGGGCCCCCTCAGAATTTTATTTATTTATTTATTTATTTTATTAAATTTATATCCCGCCCTTCTCCTTGCGGACTCAGGGCGGCTAACAATCAGATAAAATACATAAATAACATTACAATTTAAAATTAATTAAAAAGGAAATATTTAAATTTAATCTAATTAAAATATAATTAAAACCCCTCTAAAAGTTTCCCCTAGGCCAGTCCCGCAAGC
>NW_015391020.1:3942-6678 GCF_001527695.2 Protobothrops mucrosquamatus
AGGCCAGTCCCGCAAGCTGGAACAACCATGTCTTAAGGGCGCGGCGGAAGGAAGGGAGATCAGGGATCACCCTGATCTCTGGGGGCAGTTCATTCCAGAGGGTGGGAGCTCCCACAGAGAAGGCCCTCCCCCTTGGGGTCGCCAGCCGGCACTGTCTGGCTGACGGCACCCTGAGGAGACCCACTCTGTGGGAGCGTACCGGCCGATGGGAGGTAATCTGCGGCAGGAGGCGGTCTCGAAGGTATCCGGGTCCGATGCCATGGAGCGCTTTAAAGATGATGGTCAGCACCTTGAAGCGCACCCGGAAGGCCACCGGCAGCCAATGCAGCTCGCGTAGCAGCGGTGTTACATGGGAGCGACGAGTCCCTCCCAACACCGCCCGCACGGCTGCATTTTGGACTAGCTGGAGCCTCCGGGTGCTCCTCAAGGGGAGCCCCATGTAGAGAGCATTGCAGTAGTCCAGGCGGGAGGTGACAAGGGCATGAGTGACCGTGCGTAGGGCGTCCCGGTCCAGAAAAGGTCGCAACTGGTGAATCAGGCGAACCTGATAAAATGCCCCCCTGGTCACGGCCGCCAACTGGTCATCTAGTGTCAGCCGTGGATCCAGGAGGACACCCAAGTTGCGTACCCGATCCGAGGGAGCCAAAGTTTCGCCCCCTATAGTCAGCGATGGAATCAGCTGACTATGCCGAGGCGCCGGTAACCACAGCCACTCGGTCTTGGACGGGTTGAGCCTGAGTCTGTTCCTCCCCATCCAGACCCTCACGGCCTCCCAGAATTCCTGAGCCAGCATGGCTCAGCTTGGAAACCTCTCCCTTTCCCCTCAGCATCGCTGGCTCAGGAATTCTGGGAGTTGAAGTCCACCAGTCATAAAAGAGCCAAGGTTGCCTACCCCTGGTCTAGGAGGCTCACCACTTAGAACAGGAGGACTTAGGACGAGGGTAGGCAACCTTGGCTCTTTTATGACTCGTGGACTTCAACTCCCAGAATTCCTGAGCCAGCATGGCTCAGCATGGAAACCTCTCCCTTTCCCCTCAGCATGGCTGGCTCAGGAATTCTGGGAGTTGAAGTCCATGAGTCATAAAAGAGCCAAGGTCGCCTACCCCTGATCTATACAGATCGTCCTCAACGTACGACAACAATTGAGCCCTAAACGTTTCTTGCTAAGTGAGACAGTCGTTCAGTAAGCTTTTGCCCCGTTTTACGACCTTTCTTCTCACAGTTGCCAAGTGAATCACTGCAGTTGTTCAGCGAGCAACACGGTTGTTAAGTGAACCTGGATTCCACCCCATTGACTCGGCTTGTCGGAAGGTCGCAAAAGGGGAATCACGCGATCCCGGGACCCCACAGGGCCGATTTTTAACTATGGCTTCAGCGTGGCGTATGCCATCCCGAATGCATGATTTGTTGGTTTGATGTTTCCTGGCTTATGTCAGACCTACAATCCCTGTCTAAACCTCTAACCAACATGGAAGGGACAAGGATCTGAAAAGGGAGGGGGAAAGGAGGCCAGGATGACTTTGCATAGGCTTGTTCCTGGCTTGTTTAATAAATCATGGCTGCTACAAATGTGGATGAGTATGAACACAACTGTTGCCTTGTCACACAAGGGATGAATTGCTGGAGGGCTTTATGTTTTTTTTCCCAAGGCTTTGAAACTGCACTGGATTTGAACATTGCCTGCTTGCGCTTCCCTTTGTTCTGTTTTATGTGCAGCTGTATAAATTATGTAAAAACTGGGGTATTCCACGCTCCGAGGTTTCATTTTTTACTTTATTTTATTATTTATATTTTTGCAGGGCTTATACTGCTGCTGTGGTTGGAATCCGCCCCGAGCAGTGCATAACAGTTCCCCTTTTGTAACGTTGGGATGAAAACATACAACTCTAAAATACACACATGCCTGTTTTAATTTTTGTTTTAATGCTGATTTCTCCCACTTGTAGCGTCTTGAAATAGCAGAGGAATAGCACGTAATAAAAATAATATAAACACAGAAGAACAGAGTTGGAAGGGACCTTGAAGGTCGTCTAGTCCAACCCCCTGCTCAGGCAGGAAACCCTGTACCATTTCAGACAAATGGCTGTCCAGTCTCTTCTTAAAAACTTCCAGTGTTGGAGCATTCACCGCTTCTGGAGGCAGGTTGTTCCACTGGTTAATTGTTCTAACTGTCAGGAAGTTTCTCCTTAGTTCTAGGTTGTTTCTCTCCTTGATTAGTTTCCACCCGTTGCTTCTTGTCCTGCCTTCAAGTGCTTTGGAGAATAGCTTGACTCCCTCTTCTTTGGGACAGCCCCTGAGATACTGGAAGACTGCTATCATGTCTCCCCTCGTCCTTCTCTTCGTTAAACTAGAAATCCCCAATTCCAGCAACCGTTCCTTATATGTTTTAGCCTCCAGTCCCCTGATCATCTTTGTTGCTCTTCTCTGCACTCTTTCTAGAGTCTCAACATCTTTAATACATATCCATACTCACCTGCATAATCTCCTTCCTTTTCCTTCCTTCCTTTCCTGCCTCCCTCCCTCCCTTCCTTCCTCTCTCTTCCTCCCCTTCCTTCTCCCTCCCTCCGTCCCTCCTTCCTTCTCTCCTTCCTCTCTCTTCCTCCCCTTCCTTCTCTCCCTCTCTCCGTCCCTTCCTCTCTCTTCCTCCCCTCCTCTCCCTCCTTCCTTCTTTCCTTCCTCTCTCTTCCCTTCCTTCTCCTCTCCCTCCCTCCCTCCCTTCCTCTCTCTTCCTCCCCT
>NW_015391020.1:8435-11084 GCF_001527695.2 Protobothrops mucrosquamatus
TCCATAAAGGCTCGTGTCAAGCTAAATCGATCACGTCAAGGTGACGGACCTCTTGACAGAGAAAGAAAGAAAGAAAGCTGGGGATATCTTGATCCTCTCTTCTGAGCTCAGATAGGAAGCGGTTGCCTCGACCGTGCGTTTGTGTGAGCTTGCTCGATGGGTTGTGTGGTCAGTTGTGCTCTCCCTTCTGAAGTGCTAATTGGACTACCTGTACTTGATGGAATGAAAAAAAGGAATCTTCTGCCAGGGATTGCTTGGCTTAGATGTCCATCCTGTGACTTTCCCCCCCCCTGAAACTGGAATGCAGGTGGTCCTCGACTTACGTGCATCAATTGAGCCCCCAAATTTCTGTTGCTGAGAGAGTGAATTTTGCTCCATTTTACGACCTTTCCTGCCACGGTTGCTAAGTGAATCGCTGCAGTTGTCAAGTGAGAAACAGGGTTGTTAAGTGAATCTGGGCTTCCCCCATTGACTCTGCTTCTCAGAAGGTCACAAAAGGGGGTCACACGTGACCCCCCCCCCGGGGACGCTGCGACCGTCATAAATACGAACCGGTTGCCCAGCACTCTGAATTTGGATCCCGTGGATCCCGGGGAGGCTGCAAAGGCTGTAACTGTGAAACAAGGTTGTAAGTCACTTTATTTTCAGCGCTGTTGTAATTGGGAACTGTCATTCAACGAATGGTTGTAAGTTGAGGACCGCCTGGGAGAGGTACATTGCCCTGAAGAAGCAGCCTGAGTCAATCTCTTGGACTTTTCTTAACAGCACTTAATTTCGTTGTGAGTTACACAATGATAATAAAGATATTCTGTTCTGTTCTGTTCTATTCCCTATTTTCTATTCTATTCTATTCTATTCTATTCTATTCTATTCTATTCTATTCTATTCTATTCTATTCTATTCTAATTCTGTTATTGTATTCTATTCTGTTCTTATTCTTTTCTATTCCATTCCATTCCATTCCATTCCATATTTTCTATTCTATTCCATTCCATTCCATTCCATTCCATTGCATTCCATTCCATATTTTCTATTCTATTCTATTCTATTCTATTCCCTATTTTCTATTCTGTTCCCTATTTTCCATTCTATTCTATTCTATTCTATTCTATTCTATTCTAATTCTGTTATTCTATTCTATTCTATTCTTATTCTATTCTTATTCTGTTATTCTATTCTATTCTATTCTATTCTAATTTTGTTATTCTATTCTATTCTATTCTTATTCTATTCTTATTCTATTCTATTATTCTATTCTATTCTATTCTTATTCTATTCTATTCTATTCTATTCTATTCTAATTTTGTTATTCTATTCTATTCTTATTCTATTCTATTCTATTCTATTCTATTCTATTCTATTCTATTCTATTCTATTCTTATTCTGTCCAAACCGTTAGGGTCTCACGCCCTGATGGCCGTATTCAAGCTTGGTTGCGCAGAAAGTCACAAGTCCTCACAAATGGATGCGGGGGGGGGAGGCTGCAGTTCTTACCTCCCCTCGTAAATCTTGTTCTTTACGCATTTGATTAACCTCTAAAAGGATTTTGATGGATGGCTTTGCCACGAATAATTAAACATTGCAAGGAGCCAATTCTCCAAGCCTTTCTTCATCCCCAGGCAGGTCGGTCTAATCTGGTCAGTGAGTAGCGAGTAGGGTAAAATAGGGACCTCTTTGCTGCCGAAGTTCTGAGATATTTACGGATAGAGACCAGGTTATTGCTGTTTAATTGCATTGCTTTTTTTAAAACAAAACAAAACAAAACAACGCCGAGCAATATCCCCAGCTTCCTCTGATTAGCAGCTTAATTCTTTTGGCCTGGTTGTTTCCTGTTAATTTGTTTAAATACGATTCGCACTTCGCTGTTCTGTTCCGCTTGGTATACTGTCAGGGCCCTTCTATTAGATTAGGCGGCTTCCTCGCTGGGTGAAAATATAATTAGCAGTAATTCCTCCCTGTTCTTAGGCCAACCCAGGGGTTGTCAGTGCTTTAATCACAAACTCTTTTTTCCCCTCTGCCTTTTCTTCTTCTTCTTCTTCCACTTCTTCTTCCACTTCTTCTTCCACTTCTTCTTCTTCTTCTTCTTCTTCTTCTTCTTCTTCTTCTTCTTCTTCTTCTTCTTCTTCTTCTTCTTCTTCTTCTTCTTCTTCTTCTTCTTCTTCTTCTTCTTCTCCTCCTCCTCCTCCTCCTCCTCCTCCTCCTCCTCCTCCTCTTTCCCATAATTCACGTAGTAAATACAGCCTTCCAGTTACGACCACGAGCGAAACATTTGTTAAGTGAGTTTTGCCCCATTTTACAACCTTTCTCACCACGGTTGCTAAGGGGAATCACTGCCGTTGTTCAGAGAGTCACCCGGTCGTTAAGTGGATCCGGCTTCCCTCAATTGAGTTCGCTTGGCGGACAGTCGCAAAAGGGGATCGTGTGACACCCCCCCCCCCCGGGACTCTGCAACCGTCATAAATATAAATGAATATACATTAAAAATCATTGAGTTCTGTTCAATATCTATTGGGTTTCAGGTTGTTATGTTTTAACACGATTCAGTAAATAACTGTTGGTGAATGTGTCCATTTTAATTTAATCTATTTTAGGCGAGACGGGCGGCGTACAGGTCTAATTCATAAACAAACTTTAATGTAGTAAATGTAG
>NW_015391020.1:12514-15105 GCF_001527695.2 Protobothrops mucrosquamatus
AGAAGAAGAAGAAGAAGAAGAAGAAGAAGAAGAAGAAGAAGAAGAAGAAGAAGAAGAAGAAGAAGAAGAAGAAGAAGAAGAAGAAGAAGAAGAAGAAGAAGAAGAAGAAGAAGAAGAAGAAGAAGAAGAAGAAGAAGAAGAAGAAGAAGAAGAAGAAGAAGAAGAAGAAGAAGAAGAAGAAGAAGAAGAAGAAAAAAAGATAACCTTTATTGTCATTTGTATACTGTGGGCACAATGGCACACATCAAAAATGAAATTTACTTGCCTGCTCTCAAAGTGAAACACATACATGACACACACCTAAACATACTATGAACAACATATGTATAGACCCACATCCCTACATATACGTAGCAAATAAATATTAAATACTGTCCATCTTGAATACATAATGGAAGGAGGAAGCTTGAGAGTTCGCAAGGTTAATGTTGTATGGAATGAAACTATGGCTGAATCTGGATGTTCTGCTTTGGATACCACGGAGCCCCCCCCTCCCAGAAGGGAACAAGGCAAACAGGTCATGAAGAGGATGTGTCGTGTCCCAGATAATCTTACGGACTCTGCTCAAGCAACGCTTCTGTGCTATGCCCTGGATGGGAGGGAGGGAGCTGCCAATGATCTTTTCTCCTGTCCTCACCACTCTCTGCACCGCCTTCCTGTCTGAAGCAGTGAGGCTTCCAAACCAGACTGTGATGCCGTATGACAGGATGCTCTCGATCGTCCCCCTGTAGAAAGTGGTCAGGACAGGGGAAGGAAGATGTGCTTTTCTCAGGCGACGCAGAAAATGCAGGCACTACTGTGCCCGCTTCACCAGTTTCTCACTGTTGAGCGACCAAGCCAGCCTACTCGCTAGCTGCACACCCAGGAATTTGATGCTGGTAACCATCTCCACAGGTGAATCATATTATTCGTTGCAAAGGGCTTTGTTTGGGACCCTGTGAATTTTCCAAATTTTCGTTAGAAGAAGAAGAAGAAGAAGAAGAAGAAGGAAGAAGAAGAAGAAGAAGAAGAAGAAGAAGAAGAAGAAGAAGAAGAAGAAGAAGAAGAAGAAGAAGAAGAATTCTTACAAATGGGAAGGGTTTTTGAGATGAAAACTCGAAAATTATATCAAGTTTTTTTTTAAAAGAAGAGATTGGGCAGCCCTTTGTCTGAAACGGTAAGAGTTTTTCCTGCCTGAGCAGGGGGTTGGACTAGATGACCTCCAGGGTCCCGACTCTGTTATTCTGTTTTCTGGACTTTGAGAAACTCTTGTCTTGAGGTCAGATCTCTACGGAACCAAGAAGTTAAGGATCTCTTTCTACCAAAAAATAAAAAATCAAGATGGCTAGGTTTTCCGGGACCATCTCTTAAATTTCCCCCAGAGCCTCGTCTTCAGGATGATTCAACTCCGCCCAAAGCCAGCCCTGAGATCGCCTTAACTTCTGAAAACTTTTCTTGTTTTCTGGAAAACCCCCCAAATTTACAATTTCTGCTGGCAGGAATTTAGCACGCATTTGTTAACTTTTTAGCCAAAAACACCTCTCCGTCTTTCAGCTGTGCCACCTTCCTGTTCGGTTGAACTGCGATTTATTGATAAAGCCTTTCTGGGATTTTGTTGGAATGAAATTCTCTTTTTTTCTCTCTCTCTCTCTCTTTCTCTTCCAGATGCTGCTGACAGAATACCTGGACATGAAAAACACACGGGCATCTTCGGAGCCTTCAGCTCAGCTCAGCTATGCCAGCTCCGGGAGAGAGTTTGGGGCGTTTTTTGCAAAAAAGAAACCTCAAAGGCCCAAGACTTCTTTGTTCAAGTACGTGCAGCTCTGGTGTTCCCCCCCCCTGCCCTCCCCCAAGCTGTGTTTGGCATGAAGAATACTTGGTCCTGAAGTCTTCCGTGCTGCTGCTGCTTTGTCTTGTGGAGACACTCCATAATTCCTTTTGCTCTGTGGAAGGGAAATATAGCCTTGCCTGAGACACTCAAGAAGGGTGAAAACCCAAATTCAAAAAAAAAGGGTGGAAACAGAGAGAGATGACAAAATACTGGTAGTTCTCGACTTACGACCATTTGTTTAGCTTCCATTGAAAGTTACGACCGCACACTTACAACCACAGCCGTGGGATTGTGATCGAGGTGCTTGGCTACCTCGATCGTTGTCTGTCTGTCTGTCTGTCTGTCTGTCTGTCTGTCTGTCTGTCTGTCTCTATCATCTATCCGTCTCTATCTCATATCTCTCTATCTTCTCTCTCTCTCTCTCTCTGTCTATCTTCTATCTCTATCTCTCTGTCGCTCTCCTATCTTTCTATCATCTCATATCTCTCATCTCTCTCTCTCTATCATCTATCCGTCTCTCTATCTCATCTGTCTATCTGTCTGTCTATCCATCCATCCATCCATCATCTGTCTGTCCGTCCGTCCATCCATCCATCCATCCATCCATCCATCCATCCATCCATCCATCCATCCATCCATCCATCCATCCATCCATCCATCCATCCATCCATCCATCCATCCATCCATCCATCCATCCATCCATCCATCCATCCATCTATCTATCTATCTATCTATCTATCTATCTATCTATCTATCTATCTATCTATCTATCTATCTATCT
>NW_015391020.1:16044-19503 GCF_001527695.2 Protobothrops mucrosquamatus
ATTCTTCTCCTGGCTTATCTTTCTTTTCCCTGCCAATGATGTTGCTGCTTAATTAAAAAATCTTTTGAAACATTACAGTACGGAAAAGCCAAACCGACACAGGTGTTCAAAACTTACTAAATGCCCGGCAGCTAGGATTTATGTATTATGTAGAACAGAACCCAATAAAAACCACAAGCAGTGTTTGATAAAAAAAAAATCTCAATACACTCCAGGACAATACCATAAAATAGAGTTTGGATAAAATAAGCCCAAGAGGCAACGGTCAAAGCAGATTGCAGACACACAACAGGTTGTTTAAAAAAAAATAAAAGCCTCCAGAACAGAAACAGTTTTGTGTATTTGCACAAAGATGCTTTGTGTGAGTTGGGAGAACAACCAAGAAGCCTAGTTTTCAAATCAGATGTCAGCCAGTTTGGTCTAGGACAGGGGTAGGCAACCTTGGCTCTTTTATGACTGGTGGACTTCAACTCCCAGAATTCCTGAGCCAGCCATGCTGAGGAGAAAGGGAGAGGTTTCCAAGCTGAGCCATGCTGGCTCAGGAATTCTGGGAGTTTAAGTCCACGAGTCATAAAAGAGCCAAGGTTGCCTAACCCTGGACTAAAGCAATATGGGAAGTGTTTGAATTTGTTTTGCTAAGAAAACCATTAAAGGCATTCCTTGACTTACAGCCATTTGTTTAGTGTCTGCTCAAAGCTATAATGGCATGGAAAAAGGGACTTAGTATATGTCCATTTTTCACACTTCACCACCATTGCAGCATTCCCCCACGATCATGTGATCAAAATTTGGACACTGGGCAACTGGCATGTACTTAGGACAGTTGCAGTGTCCTGGTAGTCACATGATCCCCTTTTGCGACTTAACAAATGTATTGCTTAATAGCGGGAATTTGGGGCTCAACTGCGGCCATAGGTCAAGGATATCACCACAGGTTTTGTTGCCTGAGCAGGGGGTGGGACTAGAAAACCTCCAAGGTCCCTTCCAACTCTCTTATTCTGGAAAAAAAAGTGACTTCTAACTTTTTCACAGTAACGACCGTTACACCATCCCCGTAGTCACGTGATCAAAATTTGGAGGGTTGGCAACTGGCTTGTACTTAATGACGGTTGCGGTGTCCTGTCCAAAGTTGCCCTGTGATAAGATGGGGTTGTAAATTAAATTAAATTAATTAAATTAAATTAAATTAAATTAAATTAAATTAAATTAAATTAAATTAAATTAAATTAAATTAAATTAAATTAAATTAAATTAAATTAAATTAAATTAAATTAAATTAAATTAAATGTAATAGTAATAATAATAATAATAATAATAATAATAATAATAATAATAATAATAATAATAATAATAATAAGAAGAAGAAGAAGAAGAAGAAGAAGAAGAAGAAGAAGAAGAAGAAGAAGAAGAAGAAGAAGAAGAAGAAGAAGAAGAAGAAGAAGAAGAAGAAGAAGAAGAAGTAGTAATTAGAAGGGACCTTGGAGGTCATCTAGTCCAACCCCCTGCTCAGGGAAGGAAACCCTATACCATTTCAGAGAAATGGCTGTCCAGTCTCTTCTTAAAAACGTCCAGGGTTGGAGCATTCACCGCTTCTGGAGGCAGGTTGTTCCACTGGTTAATTGTTAAGTTAAATATAAAAATAATAAAATAAGATAAACTATATCCACGTGTAATGGAGACAGAATTTACAACTGTACGGAAAGCTGGCCGCAGAGACCACCGCCCTGTGCTAGCTCAGGATGTGCCGTGACCTGCCGTGTTTCGTTGCAGGTTTGAGTCCTCTTCCCATGCCATCAGTATGAGCACGTACCTGCAGGAGCAACGGAGAGAACTGTACAGCCGGAGTGGCGAGCTTCAAGGTAGGACATTGATTATATAAACAAACGCCGTTCAAAATAGGCCTCCGTCTCCCACGAGGGGGTTTGAACCCGCTTGTTTGCAAGGAAGCCAAAATAAACCCGGACGGCAAGTTTGGAATGCTGGTTAATAGGTCAACGTTGCTAGCAAATAGCGCGTTCGGCGCACTCAACACGGAAGCTGCAACGGGTCTTTCTTCTGAGTGCCAATTTTGAAAGCAAAGTAAGGATGCTTTTTGACAGAAGAGACACACCTGTAAGTTGGGGTTGAGCTGTTGGGTCCTCGGTGCCCTCTGAGCTTGGTGGTATTCCCGGTAGACCTTTCATCACCCAACTAGGTAATATCAGGGCTAGAAGGGAGTGAGTTTGGTTCTCTTTAACAGTTCAGGAAGCGTGCACAGAAGCGGGAAACGGGACTATTTGATTTTCTAGCTTTTTTGAGTCTGAACACAGCCATTTATTGTAGCTTCTTCCCCACATTCTGCAATGAAATATGAACTCGTTTAGGAACCGTTCCTAAATGGTTCAAATCCCCGTGGACGATAATAATAATAATAAAGTTGGAAGGGAGATTGGAGGTCATCGAGTCCAACCCCCTGCTCAGGCAGGAAACCCTATACCATTTTGGACAAATGGCTGTCCAGTCTCTTCTTAAAAACTTCCAGTGTTGGAGCATTCATAGCTTCTGGAGGCAGGTTGTTCCACTGGTTAATTGTTCTCACTGTCAGGAAGTTTCTCCTTAGTTCCGGGTTGCTTCTCTCCTTGATGAGTTTCCATCCGTTGCTTCTTGTCCTGCCTTCAGGCGCCTTGGAGAATAGCTTGACTCCCTCTTCTTTGGGGCAGCCCCTGAGATACTGGAACGCTGCTATCATGTCCCCCCTCGTCCTTCTCTTCGTTAAACTAGACATACCCAATTCCAGCAACCGTTCCTTGTATGTTTTAGCCTCCAGTCCCCTGATCATCTTTGTTGCTCTTCTCTGCACTCTTTCTAGAGTCTCAACATCTTTTTTACATCGTGGTGACCAAAAGTGGATGCAAGTATTCCAAGTGTGGCCTTACCAAGGCCTTGTAAAGTGGTATTAACCCTTCACCTGATCTTGATTCTATCCCTCTGTTAATGCAGCCCAGCACTGTGTTGGCTTTTTTGGCAGCTGCAGCACATGGGTAACTAAGGGATTGTCCAATAGGACTCCAAGATCCCTCTCACAGTTACTACTATTGAGCAAGGTACCCCCTATACTATACCTGTACATTTGACTGCTGAGCCTAGCAGTCAAAAACTGCAAAATGGGGCTTATAGGTTGAAAACGTAAAGGAGGAGCCCCCCCCCCATATTATCAATTAGAAGCTTTATTGGTTCCCCTGGAAAACGTGCCAGAGAGGGTTCCAGCAATAGCCTTGCCGTTCATCATAATAAACACAGAGATAAAATCGTCCATATTTATTTGCCGAGGCCGCGCTAAAAGCACCTTTTAAAGTGTCTGCTTATTGATCTCAGAAGCAGGAGCAGCTGTCGGCTGTAAGGATCTGCTCCATCTTTGTCAGCATGCAAGGCTTAACGTGAACCCATCTCTTTGCCCAGGTCTGTTGTATCTGTCGCCCC
>NW_015391020.1:19654-23418 GCF_001527695.2 Protobothrops mucrosquamatus
GGAGGAGGAGGAGGAGGAGGAGGAGGAGTGGTGGTGGTGCCGTGGTGTCCTTATTGCTCTCTGAGCTGGGTTGTTTTCTTGGCAGACGTTTCATGACCCAACTAGGTAACATCATCAGTGCTAGAAGGGAGGTGGTTTGGCTCTCTGTTTATATACAGGTATATTAGGCTAGCCCCCGGCCTGGGCAAGGCAGTGGGACCTCGCAGTTCAAAGCGGAACTGCAAATATTCTCTCTTAAAGGTGCTTTATTTTATGTATTTTTTCACAATCATGGCCTGGATTACGTTGTTTTCCGGTATGGAAGCTTAGAACAGGGGTAGGCAGCCTTGGCTCTTTTATGACTCGTGGACTTCAACTCCCAGAATTCCTGAGCCAGCCATGCTGAGGGGAAAGGGAGAGGTTTCCAAGCTGAGCTATGCTGGCTCAGGAATTCTGGGAGTTGAAGTCCACGAGTCATAAAAGAGCCAAGGTTGCCTACCCCTGGTCTAGGAGGCTCACCTCTTAGGACTTAGGCCAGGGGTAGGCATCCTTGGCTCTTTTATGACTCGTGGACTTCAACTCCCAGAATTCCTGAGCCAGCCATGCTGAGGGGAAAGGGAGAGGTTTCCAAGCTGAGCTATGCTGGCTCAGGAATTCTGGGAGTTGAAGTCCACGAGTCATAAAAGAGCCAAGGTTGCCTACCCCTGGTCTAGGAGGCTCACCGCTTAGAACAGGAGGACTTAGGACAGGGGGAGGCAACCTTGGCCCTTTTATGACTTGTGGACTTCAACTCCCAGAATTCCTGGACCAGCATGGCTCAGCATGGAAACCTCTCCCTTTCCCCTCAGCATGGCTGGCTCAGGAATTCTGGGAGTTGAAGTCCACAAATGATAGAGATGCCAAGGTTGGCCTAGAATAGACCAGGGGTAGGCAACCTTGGCTCTTTTATGACTGGTGGACTTCAACTCCCAGAATTCCTGAGCCAGCCACGCTGAGGGGAAAGGGAGAGTTTCCAAGCTGAGCCATGCTGGCTCAGGAATTCTGGGAGTTGAAGTCCACGAGTCATAAAAGAGCCAAGGTTGCCTACCCCTGGCCTAGACATTAGCTCTACCGGTAGTAGCTTTGAAGGGCAAGAACGGGAAAGGACCCCGGATTCAGAGGGCAAAAGGGATTCGGAGTACAATTAATTACCTCTTTGCAACTCTTTAAAATTAGTGTTTCTAAAGGTGTGGACTGAAAACCCCCAAAG
The DNA here is from genome assembly GCF_001527695.2 of Protobothrops mucrosquamatus. NCBI lineage: Eukaryota > Metazoa > Chordata > Lepidosauria > Squamata > Viperidae > Protobothrops > Protobothrops mucrosquamatus. The sequence goes on from NW_015391020.1 coordinate 20,883, forward strand.
GTCCCTCAAAACCTTCCCGGGGATCTGCCAGGTCAAAATTACACATAGTCCTCGAATGACAAGCCCAATTAAGCCCAACATTTCTGTCGTTAAGTGAGACAGGTTGTTAAGTGAGTTTTGCCCCATTTTACGTCCAAGTTGTTAAGTGAATCACTGCAGTTGTTAAGTTACTAACACGATTGTTCGGTAAATCCGGCTCCCCCCCCCGTTGACTTTGCTTGTCGGAAGGCCGCAAAAGGGGATCACGTGATTCCCGGGACGCTGCAACCGGCGTAAGTACACGGCAGTTGCCGAGCCTCTGAATGTTGATCACGCGACCATGGGGACGCTGCAACCGTCGTAAGTACACGCCAGTTGCCGAGCCTCTGAATTTTGATCACGCGACCACGGGGAGGCTGCAACGGTCGTAAATGTGAAACACAGTCCGAAGTCCCTTTTGTCTGTGCTGTTGTCACATTGAACGGCCACTAAATGAACCGTTGTAAGTCGAGGAGGGCCTGTACTAGGGTGTGATTCTGTACTAATTCTACTGCCAGTTTTTGTAGCACAAGAATTAAAAACAAAAACCAACAACGCCGAGTTCTCCTTCCCCCCCCCCCCATCTTCTTCTCTTTTTCTCCCTTTTTTTTCCCCCTGACAAGTTACGTGGCCTCTGTTTGATAATCTCATTTCCCGAAAAGAAAAAAAAAAGAAATCAAAATACCGGCAATTTCAACCTCCCAGAGTGTTAATTGTGACCTTGCTCCCGTTGCTAATCAAAAAATGGGATGTTTTGCATGAAAACGCGGCTCTAATTAATTCTCAGTCATAAAGCACCTTGGTTTTTTAATAACCCCGCCTTGATTGGGTAGTCTTTGAGAAGACTGGGGGGGGGGCTGCTAAGCTCCTAAACCCGGAGGGGGAAAAAAAAAAACCGTGGAAAGGAAATTATAAGAGGGCGAGAAGATTCATCCGACGGTCTTTCCTTTCCCGGCTCAAATTTCAGATCGCGCCCTGCATCTGGCAAAGAAGGACGGCAGAGGCAGATCTGGGGACAGATCCTGCCGTTCTCTGAGTGGGAAAAGCAGTTTATTCTAAGGGGTTTTCTGAGGAAGATATGTGTGTGGGGGGGGTCCTTGGGGCTCTCTGAGCTGGGTTACTTTCTTACAGACGTTTCATGACCCAGCTAGGTAACATCATCAGTGCTAGAAGGGAGTGGGGTTTGCAGAGTGGAGGAGAATGAAATGGGGAGGAGAAGGAGGAGGAGGAGGGAGGAGGAGGAGGAGGAGGAGGAGGAAGATTGTGAGCTCCATGGTGCTCTCTGAGTTTTGTGATTTTCTTGCAGACGTTTCATGACCCAGCTAAGTTACATCATCAGTGCTAGAAGGGAGCGGGGTTTGCAGAGAGGAGGAGGAGAAGGAGGACCGTGGGGTCCTTGATGCTCTCTGAGCCAGGTGGTTTTCCTGCAGACATTTCATGACCCAACTAGGGAACATCATCAGTGCTAGAAGAGGAGGAGGAGGAGGAAGAGGAGGGACTGTGGGGTCCCTGGTGCTCTCTGAGCTGGGTGGTTTTCTTGCAGACGTTTCATGACCCAACTAGGTAACATCATCAGTGCTGGAAGGGAGGAGGAGGAGAAGGAGAAGGAAGACTGTGGGGACCTTGGTGCTCTCTGAGCTTGTTGGTATCTTGCAGACGTTTCATGACCCAACTAGAGGACTTCATCAGTGCTAGCAGGAGGAGGACTGTGGAGTCCTTGGTGTCCTCTGAGCTGGGTGGTTTTCTTGCAGACGTTTCATGACCCAACTAGGGAACATCATCAGTGCTAGAAGGGAGTGTGTGGAGGAATGGAGGAGTGGAGGAGGTAGGGGAAAAGGAGGAGGAAGAGGACAACTGTGGGGTCCTTGGTGCTCTCTGAGCTTGATTCTTTTCTTGATGTTTTATGACCCAACTAGGCAACGTCATCAGTAAGCACTGATGATGTTAACTAGTTGGGTCATGAAAAGTCTGCAAGAAAAACCACCAAGGGCGCCACTGTAGGGTTCATGTGTTCTAATTTTCTCAGTGCACATCTCTGCCTAATATATTACGGTGCATTGTGTTTGCCCCACCTAATGCCGGTCAGTAATAATAACTCTCATAGGAGTTTGAGGTTCTCCAATGGGGGGAATATTCTCAGAAGCTGCATTATTAGTGCTAGAAGCCTTCTAGCACAAACCCACCCCTCACTCCCTTCTAGCACTGATGATGTAACCTAGTTGGGTCATGAAACGTCTGCAAGAAAACATCCAAGCCCAGAGAACACCAAGGACTCCACAGTTCTTCTCCTTCTCTTCCTCCTTCTCCTCCTTTCCCTTCATTCTTTCTCTCTCTTTCTTCCTCCCCTCCTCTTCTTCCTTCTGCTCCCCTTAAACCTTTTTCCCTTCTAGCTCTGATGATGTTACCTAGTTGGGTCATGAAACGTCTGCAAGAAAACATCCAATCCCAGAGAGTACCAAGGACTCCACAGTTCTTCTCTTTCTCCTCCTCCTCCTCCTCCTCCTCCTCCTCCTCCTCC
>NW_015391020.1:23597-25921 GCF_001527695.2 Protobothrops mucrosquamatus
CTCCTCCTCCTCCTCCTCCTCCTCCTCCTCCTCCTCCTCCTTCCCTCTTATTCTTTCTCTTTCTTTCTCTTCCCTTCCTCCTCCCCCTCTCCTTAAACCTTATTCCCCTCTAGCCCTGATAATGTTACCTAGCTGGGTCACGCAACGTCTGCAAGAAAACCTCCAAGCTCAGAGAGCACCAAGGGGCCGACATTTCAGCTCTGACCTGCAAATATTCTGTCCTGTTGGAATGTCGTTTCCCTTTGTAGACGCACCTACTAAGATGTGTCCCACCTGGGCAGACTGGATAGCTGAGACTTTAGATAAAATAAGCCACGACGAATTGCAGACTCGTTGAAGGTACGGGTGTTTCCGGGAATGCTACGTAAGACAGATAAGGGGAAGTCTACCAAATTCCTAGTGACTGACTGGGAATATATGTTCGTATTGTCCTCAAAAACTGCTTGTCCGAGACAAAACGTAACACATCAGGCCAGGGGTCGTCAACCTTGGCTCTTTCATGACTCGTGGACTTCAATTCCCAGAATTCCTGAGCCAGCTTTAGGCAAAAGAGAGATGGATTATGCACTTCTACAGTCGGGAACGCCTGCCTTTGAAGCCAAACAAAAGTCTAAATTAATCGAGACGGTTAGCACTTCTTTAACAGCTGTCAAGAAAAGACTAAACACTGGAGAAATACTGCCTAGATGGTTTCCTTGCCATTTCAAGGGGTTTTTTTTGTTTTGTTTAATGAGTTGCTTGATAGGCTTAGTAAGTTTATTCCCACACTTATCTGCCCAAGGACTCTGCCAGCTTCGATTGTAGTTAAGGGGCTGGTCAGGAAAAAGAAGCAAGAATTGGTCTCAGGACAGGCGAGGGGAGATGTCATTTTAAATGGAGAAGATGTAAGGAGCATTAAACCACTCTTTCTTGGCCTAGCCCACCTCACAGGGTTGTTGTTGTTGGGGGGGGGAATAGGAGGAAGAGGAAAGAGTATTAGGTACGTTTGCCATCTTGAAAGACTTAGAAAGGTTATTTATAAAATTAATAAAGGTGGGATTTAAAAAATCAAGAGAGAGGGAGGGAGGGAGGAAGGAAGAAAGGAAGGAATGAAGGAGATGAAAGGGAGGAAGGAGATGAAAGGGAGGGTAAGAGGAAGAAGGAAAGGGAGGGAGGGAGGAAGGGAAAAGAAGGGAAAGGGAAGAGAACGAACGAAGGAAGGAAGAAAAAGGAAGGAGATGAAAGGGAGGGTAAGAGGAAGAACGGAAGGGAGGAAGGAAAGAAGGGAAAAGGGAAGGGGAAAGGGAAGAGAGAAGGAAGGAAGGAAGGAAAAAGAAGGAGATGAAAGGGAGGGTAATAGGAAGAAGAGGGAGGGAGGAAGGAAGGAAGTGAAAAGAAGGGAAAGGGAAGAGAAGGGGAAGGAAGGAAGGAAGGAAACATGGTTATAATGCTATCCAGGTGTAGGCAGTTACCGAAGAGATCTGTTGCCATCCCATTTAAATGTTCAGAAAAAAAGCCCAACCTGATAGAAAATGGGGGCCTAATAAAATCAAAATTGAAGGAGAAAGTCAAGAGAATTAAATTTGTTGTCAATTAAGAAAGGTGCCACCGAATCGAAAAGGATACCAGATCAAAGAAAGTTAGAGAAAAAAAAAACAGCTTAAGGGCTGAATGCCCCCTAAAATTAAAATATCCTCCAAATGGAGAAGGGTCTCGCTAAGAAACATTTTCCATTCCGAAGCAGCAGAAATCTTGAGAAAAGAGGAAAAACTGAGATGACAAAATAATGAAAGAGGGGCTGAAGAAGTTAATTATGGGAGCAGAGCCATGTTAATCAACGGGAGCAAAATAAAAAATAAAAAGAAATTCAAGAGTCTGGCAGCACCTTGTCCAACTGACAAATTACATTAAAAACTCCTAACCTTGACCTATCATCATAGGCAGATGAGCTGTAGCTCAGGAAAGCCTAGGCTTTCTAAAGAAAAATAAATTAACTAATTTTTAGTTGTAAACGGGGCTATAGCGAATGAAATTGCACACAACAAGCCCCTGGGGAACTCCCCCACTGAATAAACTTCATCCTTTCACCATGCTTCGCACTGGGAACCTCTATATCTATCTATGGAGATCAGGGGTCTTCAAACCAGGCCCTTTTGTGACTTGTGGACTTCAGCTCCCAGAATTCATCAGCCAGCATGCCTGATGTAGATAGATATAGAATTTGTTTTCCAGATAGAACTATTCCTGCCTGCTATTTTTTTGAGAAAAACTCTTGGATTTTTGTACAAGTCTCTCTCTCTCTCTCTCTCTCTCTCTCTCTCTCTCTCTCTCTCTCTCTCTCTCTC
>NW_015391020.1:27626-30240 GCF_001527695.2 Protobothrops mucrosquamatus
AACAAGGCCAGGAATGAATATTCATGAGAAGTCCTTTTTTTTCTCCCCCCTCCGCATAAATTACCCTGGGAGGACTCCTGTTTTTGTAGCCAGCTACGGAGATTCACCTTGCCTTCATTAGCGTCCTGCTTGATACGCCCCGAACATCGTCTTGATTCTTAGCATTCAGCTACGCTACGCTAAGACCTTGTTGGAGTGCTAGAGCTCTTTTACCTTTTCCAGGAGGCGGTTAAAAAAAGTAAAATAAAATCACAGCCCATCTTCTAAATTCTCAAAATTTGGCATTCTAAGGGGAACAAAGTGCTCCCCCCCAATAGAGATTGTGTCTCTCTGGTAAATACAGATGTAATATTTATATGCCTCTAGAACCTCAGGTGTTTTCTCTTTTGTACTTGCTGTCTGTAACTCTGGTTACTGGAAGCAAACGCAGGCTGATTATTTCTCAGGAAGGATGGATGGATAAATAGACATAACTATGATAGATAACACAGAGAGGTAGAAATATGGCAGATCGATGGAGGTAACTACGATGGATGGATGGCTATAGTAGATATGGATTGATTGATGGATAGATAGATACCAATATGATTGATAGATTTTAATATATTATTATTATTTAGCATATGATGAGAGCATGACAAAAGAGAAGTAAACATAAACGCACAATCAACAAATACAGTGGATTGATTGACTGGTGGATTGATAGATGATAAATGATAGATAGATAGATAGATAGATAGATAGATAGATAGATAGATAGATAGATAGATAGATTATGATAGATATATACATAGATAGTTAGCTGATAGATTAGATAGATAGATAGATAGATAGATAGAGATAGATGCATAGATAGCTGAGATAGTAGATAGATAGATAGATAGATAGATAGATAGATAGATAGATAGATAGATTATGATAGATATATACATAGATAGTTAGCTGATAGATTAGATAGATAGATAGATAGATAGATAGATAGATAGATAGATTATGATAGATATATACATAGATAGTTAGCTGATAGATTAGATAGATAGATGATAGATAGATAGATAGATAGATAGATAGAGATAGATGCATAGATAGCTGAGATGATAGATAGATAGATAGATAGATAGATAGATAGATAGATAGATAGATAGATAGATAGAGATAGATGCATAGATAGCTGAGATAGTAGATAGATAGATAGATAGATAGATAGATAGATAGATGGATGGATGGATGGATGGATGGATGGATGGATGGATGGATGGATGGATGGATGGATGGGTAGACGGGTAGATAGATATATAGATAGATAGATGCATAGATAGATAGATAGATAGGTAGGTAGGTAGGTAGGTAGGTAGATAGATTTTTCCTAATAAATAAATGACAAATCCGTTAAAATCCACCCATAAAGAGACACATCTGCCATTCTGTGCAAGGCCGAATGCTTTTCAAGGCTTCCCAGCGCTGCCGCCGTCCAGAGTACAGGTAGTCCTCGATTTACGACCACCGTCGAGCCCCCAAATTTATGTGGCTAAGTGAGAAATTCATTAAGTGAGCTTTGCCTCCATTTTACCACTTTTCTTGCCCCAGTTGTTAACTGAATCACTGCAGTTGTTACAATAGTAACACGGTCGTTAAGCGAATCCAGCTCGTCCCCCTCCTTGAGTCTGTTCGTCAGAAGCTCGCAAAAGGGGATCACGTGATCCCCCAGGGGACGCCGCAGCTGTCATAAGTACAAGTCAGTTGCCAAGAGTTTGAATTTTGAATTTCGACCGCGGGGACGCTGCCACGACCCTAAGCGTGGGAAACGGTCCTAAGTCCCTTTTTTTTCAGTGCCGTTGTAACGTTGAACGGTCACGAGATGAACTGTTGTAAATCGAGGACTACCTATTACGACAATAGGATCCTGTTTTTTGGGTTTTTTTTTTTTTAATGCTTCATTCGGATGCAGGGAAAGGAAGATTTTCCCCTCGGTGTACAGTTCCTTCCTTACGTCTGTTGCTATTTGAAACACGTCTTCGGCCTCCCGGCCTCGTAGGATTTCACTTTTCTTAATTAACCTCCCGGACTTGCCAGGCGCCACCTCCGGAGTTCATCCCTGCGCCTGTCCCTTGGCGTGTTTGTGTGAACCGGCTAAGAAAAAAAACAAAAAGGAAATGATTTCAGTCAAGTCAAGCCTGCTCTTTCGTCCCGGCGGTCTCACGATACGGCTCACGCTTTCTTCCGCTTTTCACCCAACCGTCGTTGGCTGAAAGAAAAAAAAAAACGAAAAACAAAAGTCTTGTCTGATTTCATGGCTTGGCTTAACTTTGAATAAAAAAAACACACACACGCTCTGATTTGTGACGAAGCGGCTTCGAGGGAGGTTTTGCTTCAACTCTTGTCTTTGCAGAAGTGATTTTTAGTAATAGTAATAGCAGTAAAGTGGGAAGGGACCTTGGAGGTCATCTAGTCCAACCCCCTGCTCAGGCAGGAGACCCTGTATACCATTTCAGACAAATGGCTGTCCAGTCTCTTCTTAAAGACTTCCAGTGTTGGAGCATTCACCGCTTCTGGAGGCAGGTAGTTCCACTGGTTAATTGTTCTAACTGTCAGGAAATTTCTCCTTAGTTCTAGG
>NW_015391020.1:37144-42884 GCF_001527695.2 Protobothrops mucrosquamatus
CATAGGCATCACCCAGCCCCTACCCTCATTCTCACCCATCCCAAGCCTGAGTAAGATTACCAGTCTGTGAACGGACCCATTTGTTGTTTTAAATAGATTTTATGTAAGCCGCTTTGGCTGAGGCAGCTAGGTAAAATATGTCCAAAAGTCATTCGCTTCCTTGTGTGGCCGCGTGTATAAATTCTTTGAATAAATCGAAAGTCTATTTTAAAAGAACTTTCAGAGCATCCTAATCCTAAAAGTAATTGATAGCAGGGAATTATGCTGGGATTATAATGCCATATCCTGTTTATTGTGTCTCTGAGGAACTTGGGAATTCCTCAATTAAAGCAGGATGGCATTTTAGACTCAAATTCCCAGAAGCTGGTCATGGATATCTTCCAAACTGTACGCTGAAATGATTATCAATTTCGGCCACTTAATTCCGTCGCATGCTTCAAGAACGTGGCCTAACAAAAAACAGATCTCCCATCTCTTGAAAGTTTAATGAAAATGAAATGAATGTAGATATCATAAGCCATAATTAGAAGTCCCTCAAAGCATTTGGTGCAGTATTGTTCCGTGCGCAAGCATATAGTTCTTTTTTTGTGTTTTGTTTTCATTTTTAATTAGAGTAAAAAAGAAAGGAAAAAAAAAACCCCTACAAATTACAGATACGAATTGCGGGACTTTTCAAACACCGAAAGACAATGTGATCTAAATGAACAAGACAATTACTGCAAACACAATGTATAATGTATAATATATAGAAAAAAAGGGAAAAAGTCTCGAAACCGTGTAATCATAAGTGAAAGGGAATTTAACGAAATTACTCTCTCTGTGTTGAAAAGAGTCAATTTGTGTAATGAGAGGGAAAAGATAGCTCAGGTTCCCGGGTAGATCTGTCCTTTCAATATTGTGTAATAATCCTCTGTACAGCAATTCATAATTAAAGTGCCCCTAGCTCCTGGTTTACACATACATTCCTGATTGATTGCATAAATTTACATCTCACTGCAGTCTCAAGATATCTTGGTGGTTCAATATTAAAAAAAAAAAAAGGGAATATCCACAGCCAGATGAAAATAGCAAAAATAAACTAAACAATAAAATTAATGAGAAACATAACGCACAAGGACAGAACAAAAATACAAAAAAACCCCGCAACCCCAGGTAAACGATAAGCGTTAGTGGAATCATTTGTTTTGTTAAGAGCTTTGTGAAAGCTGTCAAAGATAGAACTGCATGATTAGATATTATGTACTTTCTTATATCAGTACACAGAGAACCAGTTTGGTGTCATGATTAAAACCTTGGTTAGGAGTTCGAGTCCCGCCTTAGTCCTGGAAGCCTGGTGTTTGGGCCAATAACCAGGAGACGGTGAGTTCTAGTCCTGCCTTAGGCATAAAAGCCAGCTGGGTGACTTTCAGCCAATCACCAGGAGATGGTGAGTTCTAGTCCCACCTTAGTAATCCTGAAAGCCAGGTGGGTACGTTTGGGCCGATCACCAGGAGACGGTGAGTTCTAGTCCTGCCTTAGGCATAAAAGCCAACTGGGTGACTTTGAGCCAATCACCAGGAGACGGTGAGTTCAAGTCCCGCCTTAGTCCTGAAAGCCAGGTGGATCACTTTGAGCCAATGACCAGGAGATTGCGAATTCTAGTCCTGCCTTAGCCAGGAAAGCTAGCAGGGTGACTTTCACCCAATCACCAGGAGGCAATGAGTTCGAGTCCCGCCTTAGTCCTGGAAGCCTGGTGGGTAACTTTGGGCCAATGACCAGGAGACGGTGAGTTCTAGTCCTGCCTTAGCTATGAAAGCTAGCTGGTGACTTTGGGCCAATCGCCAGGAGACGATGAGTTCTACTCCCACGTTAGGCACAAAAACTGGTTGAGTGACTTTGGGCCAATTGCCAGGAGATAAATAGGGAGATATTTATTTGTTGTTTGTTTGTTTGCTTCCTATTTCTATACTGGGATGTGAAGCCTCCGAGATCTGGGATCAAATGGCTAAATATTGCTACGGTGTTAACACAGCATGTGACAGGTTAACTGTAAGATCATAAATATTAATTGGTCAGCATTATCGACCATGACAATTCATTAGAAAAGGTTACACGTTCCTACAGATTTCTGGCCATATTAGTATTGCTCAGGTTAGCGAAATTACTGAGGGGGAGGAAAAAAAAATACAAGGAAGCAGTCTCAAATGCCTCAATGGAACAATCTGCCTCCAGAAGCAGTGGATGCTCCAACACTGGAAGTTTTTAAGAAGAGACTGGACAGCCATTTGTCCAAAATGGTTTAGGGTTTCCTGCCTGAGCAGGGGGTTGGACTAGATGACCTCCAAGGTCCCTTCCAACTTTATTATTATTATTATTATTATTATTATTATTATTATTATTATTATTATTATTATTATTATTATTATTATTATTATTATTATTATTATTATTGGGTTCTGCTTTGCTTTTTTGAAGCTTGGGTGGCATTTGAGGGGGACTTGGAATACCATTCTCTTAAATTTAAGCGTTTTTGTTGAAATAAAAGCGTATTTATGATGGAGGGAAGTTCAGAACATTCACAAAACCCAGCAACTGAACATAGGCAGGCCTACAAAGATCCCCCGAAGTTTGTTTTCTCTATTTTATTTTTATTTATATCCCACCTTTATCATTTTTATCAATAACTCAAGGTGGCGAACATACCTTATACTCCTTCCTCCTCCTATTTCCGTCCACAACGACAACTGTGTGAGGTGGGCTGGGCTGAGAGAGAGGGACTGGCCCAAAGTCACCCAGCCAGCATTCATGCCTAAGGCGAGACTAGAACTCACCGTCTCCGGGTGATTGGCCCAAAGTCATCCAGTCGGCTTTTATGGCTAAGGTAGGACTAGAACTCACAGTCTCCTGGTGATTGGCCCAAAGTCACCCAGCTGGCTTTCATGGCTAAGACAGGACTAGAACTCACCGTCTCCTGGTGATTGCCCCACCGTCACCCAGCTGGCTTTCATGCCTAAGGCGGGACTAGAACTCACCGTCTCCTGGTTTCTAGCCTTGTGCCTTAACCACTGGACCAACCGCCTCTCTTTATGGATAGAAACCTGTCCAACTTCATTGTTTACTATACATTGGCAGTATCCACCTATTTTGTTTTCTTTACCTGCATTGCAGAATTTTCCATCGATGTTCTCCATCTTGCTTATTTTGTACAGTGGTGGAAATAACTAGAGCAAAATAGACATTGCCAACAAACCCGGAGTGCTCGGATATGGTTAGGAGGGCACTGACCTTTCTAGGCTGCCCTATCTATGTTTCCTGGTAAAATACATGGGAAAATCCCCTTGGAGGAAAATTCCACTTAGGTTCTCCAGCTTCAGCAGGGGGCTGGACTAGAAGACCTCCAAGGTCCCTTCCAGCTCTATTCTATTGTAAAACACCTGAAGGCAGGACAAGAAGCAACGGATGGAAACTAATCAAGGAGAGAAGCAACCTGGAACTAAGGAGGAATTAACCAGTGGAACAACATCTCCAGAAGTTGTGGGTACTCCAACACTGGAGATTTTTAACGAGAGATTGGATAGCCATTTGTCCAGAATACTATAGGGTTTCCTGCCTGAGCAGGGGGTTGGACTAGAAGACCTTTAAGGTTCCTTCCAACTCAGTTATTCTATTCTGTTAATTCTGCATCAGAACTGCTTTCTGTATTACGGCTCACCCAATAATACACTAAACTGCTAAATGCCAGCGTCCTGGGATCTCTGGCGAGCCTTTGGCTCTTAATTTTCAATTTTAGGCAATTATCCTTAATTCATATTTAATATACTTTAATAACCCACTAGCTGTATTTCTGCTCTGGCTGTTCTGTAATTATTCCCTACCCTATTATTCTCCCTCATCACAAAATTTTAGGTTCGGGGTTTAACTAGGAATCACTGCTAGAGCCTTCCAAGAATTTTCAGCACATGGCAGATCCAGGAAAACAGGGCCAAAAATAGAACAAATAAACTCAGGACCAATTTCACAGTTATTGTTCATTTAATAAATAAAACACGGTAGCGAGCCCTCCGAAGAAAGGTCTTTAAAATTTCTCCCAGGGTGGCCTAAGCATAGTTTAATCCACCAATTCATGCCTGCTCGATTCCTCTTGTTACTTTGTTTTATCGATTTATTGATTTTTTGCATAGGTTGGCATCAATCTGGGCCTAAGGTGCTTTACGAAAATGTCAGAATTGTTTTACTTATCAGCATCCACAGAGCAAAAATCCCTAAATTCTTTTTTTAAAAAAAACACCAACAACTGGCGCACGGTGAGCTAATTGAAATAGGTGAATAAAAAGTGTTTTTCTTATCTGAGAACTTAAGCAATTTGCAGCCAATATTAGACTGTGTGATGCCAGAGTGAAGTGTGGATTGGAAAGAGGAGGCCTCAAAGATCAAAGCGGGGAGTTTGATAGGGAAAAGGGAGTAAATGGCTGCGAGTTAGGCATCAATTGCGGAAAAGTTCAGCACGTCAACGGATTTCTGTCGCTTGGTAAATTGTTGACTAAAAAAGAGCAAACGGATGGAAGAAAATTAACGTACAGATTTTTAGTATGTTGTTTATATCCCTCCTTTATTATTTTTTTTATAAATCTCAAGAGAATGACCGTACCTAATACTCCTTCCTCCTAGTATCATTTTTGTAGAGACTAGATTGGAACCGAATGGAATAGAATAGAATAACAATAAAATGGAGCAGATAAGCATAAGAATAGAATGGAATGGAAATAGAATGGAATGGAGTAGAGTAGAGTAGAGTAGAGTAGAGTAGAGTAGAGTAGAGTAGAAAAGAAAATATGGAATGGAATAGAATAGAATAGAAAATATGGAATGGAAAGGAAAGGAATAGAAAATATGGAATGGAATGGAGAAGAACAGAATAGAATAGAATGTTCTTTATTGGCCAAATGTGATTGGACACAAGGAATTTGTTAATATAATATAATATAATATAATATAATAATATAATATAATATAATATAATATAATATAATATAATATAATATAATATAATACAATATAATATAATATAATATAATATAATTAATATAATATAATATAATATAATATAATAATAATATTATAATATAATATAATATAATACAATACAATACAATACAATTAATATAATATAATATAATATAATATAATATAATATAATATAATATAATATAATATAATATAATATGTAATGTAATATAATACAAAATAATATAAAATAATATAAAATAATATATTATATAATATATTATATAATATTATATTATATAATATTATGTAATATAATATATAATTAATAATACAATACAATATATTCAGCTAAAAAGTACTAAGCAACCAGGGAGGGTAACTGCTGGAAATATATTTCATCCTTTTAACTTTTTAAGGCAGAATACACTCAGTTCCTTGAACTTAACGGCCCAAAAGAAGATGGAGACTTAGCTCAGACCATTAGGAAAGGAACTTTTGACCTTCCTTCCATGCTCTGTGATTTTTTTCCCCCTTCAGTTGCTGATAAAAAGCTCTGAACTCTAAAGCTGGGCATATCCGGGAAGCTTCTGAGCTATGAAGAGGTCCTTGTGAAGTACCTATTCTGGTTTAAAGCGAGCTGCATGAAAAGGGGAATTTACATTTCGAAAGTTGAATTTTACGCCTTTAGTTGGGTTCTCTCATGCTGAAATAAGGGGAAATAATCTTGGTAATGCCATTTGAAGCACAGTAAGAG
>NW_015391020.1:43059-46915 GCF_001527695.2 Protobothrops mucrosquamatus
ATAGATAGATAGATAGATAGATAGATAGATAGATAGATAGATAGATAGAAATAGATGATGGATGGATGGATGGATGGATGGATATAGATAGATAGATAGATAGATAGATAGATAGATAGATAGATAGATAGATAGAAATAGATGATGGATGGATGGATGGATGGATGGATGGATGGATGGATGGATGGATGGATCCATTCGTGAGTGGGTGGATAGATGGATGTGGTGAGACAGACAGACAGACAAAGACAGACAGATCAATCCAACAGAAGACCTATGATGAAGAACGGTTGTAGGACCTGGGTATATCGGTTGTATTTACTTTTTGAAAAGCAGGTTCTCCCTTTTTCTCAGAATAAAGAACGGCGAATCAATCAGGAGCCGTCTGTAAATTAGGGTGACAAAACTGAAGAAGTTGAAATTTTACTGCCGATGTTTGAAAGAAAATTCTCCCGAGAATTAAAAAAAATAACAAGGTGCATTCAGGTCTCCTTCTGCAGGAGGTACTTTAAAATGAGAAATATCTTGGCCGGTGAGAAGAAGGCAACCGCTCACTTGGAATCGGAGTAAGAACAAATTCATGCCACTTTCTTCACCGCCATTCAGCCTTTGTTGCTCTTCTCTGCACTCTTTCTAGAGCAGGGGTAGGCAACCTTGGCTCTTTTATGATTCGTGGACTTCAACTCCCAGAATTCCTGAGCCAGCATGGCTCAGCTTGGAAACTCTCCCTTTCCCCTCAGCACGGCTGGCTCAGGAATTCTGGGAGTTGAAGTCCACGAGTCATAAAAGAGCCAAGGTTGCCTACCCCTGGTCTAGAGTCTCAACATCTTTTTTACATCGTGGTGACCAAAACTGGATGCAGTATTCCAGGTGTGGCCTTACCAAGGCCTTGTAAAGTGGTATTAACACTTCACGTGATTTTGACTCTATAGTTGAAGACTATAGCTTGAAAGAAATTTTCACTAAATAAATATATCCCTTTTTCTTGGTTTGTTCTCTACTGAGACGTGATTGATCAGTTCTCCAGTTCTCTTTTCCAATCAGTTGGGCTCTCTAATTCTTCTCCAGAATGACCTTCCCAATGCGTTATAAAATATTCATTTTTCAGATACCTTCTGAGCTAATTATCTGCACCTAATACTCCTGTCTACAGCTATTTTTCTGTTAGCTTGGCTGGAGTTTGATTTCAAACAAGCTCTCTTGGCTGGTCCCTATAGCTGATTTTTATCCTTAAAAGGATATTTCCCCACACATGCAAAGCTCATTCTTCAATTTACAAAAGAAGTTTCCTTTTTTTAAATGTTTCATTAGTTTTATATCTCTGCTTCCCCCCCCCCCCACCTTTATCTGTAAGTACATATTGTTCCGAAACAGCAGTTCAAAGAAGCATTGTTTGCAAGCACCGTGGTACATGTTAAATTATCTTATCCCTCGAAATAGAGATTGCACCCAAAAGATATCGTTGACCTATGTGCAAAGTAATTCTAACCTGTTGGGGGTTTTTTTGTTTTGTTTTTTACAGATTGCGCGTTTTTGTTTTGTTTTTTCCTGGTTTTCCACCCACCTTTTCTGTCTTCCCTTTTCTTTCACTTGGAAAGGAAAAAAAAATAAAATAAGAAAAGGTAACCTCATTTCGAAGGAAAGTCAAAGAAATTTATCTTTAGTCATTTGATCCCGGGGAAGAGGGGGTTTATTTAATTTAAAAAGCCATTAGCATAAGCGCTGATCACTTTTTAAAAATAGAAACTTCATTTTCTAGGTTTGGAAAAAAACAACAAAAAAAAACTTTTTGGTCCCTCTGGTTAGAGCCTTATTAAAAAATATAACCGAGTTCGTTTCAAAATGTGATTAATAAATACAGCCCTTGTATTGGCTGCTTGATTTGTTCTTTGGTTTATTATCAGTATATTGTAAAATGTACATGAATTTACAATTGAAAATTGTATGTAATTGAATTCAGTGATTCCCCAATGAATTACGGGTTTTTTTTTTATTCTCTCTGCCAAATCTTTCCTTAAGGCAAGGATGATAATGGTGATCCTTGACTTATGACCACAGTTGAGCCCAAAATTTTCATTGCTAGGCAAGACAGCTGTTAAGTTTCTTACAATAACAATAGTAGAGTTAGAAGGGACTTTGAAGGTCATCTAGTCCAACCCCCTGCTCAGGCAAGAAACCCTAGACCAGGGGTCTTCAAGCTTGGCCCTTTGATGACTTGTGGACTTCAACTCCCAGAATTCCTCAGCCAGCCTCCATTTTGTTTGCTTAGATTTAAGTCAGGGGTCTTCAAACTTGGCCCTTTGATGACTTGTGGACTTCAACTCCCAGAATTCCTCAGCCAGCCTCCATTTTGTTTGTTTAGATTTAAGACAGGGGTCTTCAAACTTGGCCCCTTGATGACTTGTGGACTTCAACTCCCAGAATTCCTCAGCCAGCCTCCATTTTGTTTGTTTAGATTTAAGACAGGGGTCTTCAAGCTTGGCCCTTTTATGACTTGTGGACTTCAACTCCCAGAATTCCTTAGCCAGCATGCCTGGCTGAGGAATTCTGGGAGTTGAAGTCCACAAGTCATAAAAGGGCCAAGCTTGAAGACCTCTGCCCTATACCATTCCAAATAAATAGCTGTCCAATCTCTTCTTAAAAACCTCCAGTGTTGGCGCACTCCCAGCTTCTAGAGGCAGGCTGTTCCACTGGTTAATTGTTCTGCCTGTCCAGAAATTTCTCCTGAGTTCTAGGTTGCTTCTCTCCTTGGTTAGTTTTCATCTATTGCTTCTTCTCCTGCCTTCTGGTGCTTTGGAGAATAGGTTGATCCCCCCTTTTCTTTGGGGCAGCCCCTCAAATATCGGGACCCTGCTATCACGTCAGCCCTAGTCCTTCAGCCGGGACATCTGCAATAGAGCTCTTTGATTGATGTGCCCCTATTTGATATAAATGTAAAGATTTAGATGCAGAAAAGAGAACTTCTTCAGAAAACATTCTTCAGCAAGCATAAACATTCAGGCTCTCCATTGGGTGGTAATACTTTGCCTTTGAGCAGTTAAAGACCCTTTTTGAAGTGTTCCGAATGCAGAAAAACCTCCGTAATTTGAAACTTGGGCTAAATAAATCTTGTTTTTCAAGAGGGTCTTTAATGCCGAGATTTAGCATCTGTTACTTTACGAGCTCTGAATGGGTTGCAGAAAATGTATTTATTTTTTTTCACCTCACGGATAGAGGAGGTTGACACTGGCTTTGAGACGGGGTAATAAGATGAATTGTGTGTACATCAATAAAATATTCCTCTGTTCAACCAGTGCTCCCCTTCTATTTGACATTTGCAGTTCACGTTGAGCAGGTCTCTTCTTTGGAGGAAAAAAAAAAAAGAGAGAGAGAAGTCCATAGGAAATATATATATATATATACCGTTCCCAAGGAGATATCTGAAATCCTCACTTTGAGCAAAGCGAGGATTGTAGCAAAAATGTCCAGTGTGTCCTCAGGGTCATAAAAAAGGGAGTTTTAGTGTGTCCGTCAGTCAATCAGAATAGAACTGGAAGGGACTTTGGAGGTCTTCTAGTCCAACCCCCTGCTCAAGCAGGAAACCCTATACCAGGGGTAGGCAACCTTGGCTCTTTTATGACTGGTGGACTTCAACTCCCAGAATTCCTGAGCCAGCCGGGCTCAGCTTGGAAACCTCTCCCTTTCCCCTCAGCATGGCTGGCTCAGGAATTCTGGGAGTTGAAGTCCACCAGTCATAAAAGAGCCAAGGTTGCCCACCCCTGCCATAGACAAACCTCCAAGTGGACTTCAACTCCCAGAATTCCTGAGCCAGCAAGAGGGAACTATGGCCCCCTCATGACTTGTGGACTTCAACTCC
>NW_015391020.1:49312-50866 GCF_001527695.2 Protobothrops mucrosquamatus
GCCGTCGGGGCCCACACCACTGACCTAGAGGGTTCAAAAAAGTCAAGATGGGGGCCACAGCGGCAAAACGGAAGCCCCACCCCATTTTATGTGTACATTCTGCATGTGACGCCTTTCCAAAAAGGGTGGGTGGGGCTTCTATTGTGAATGTGCATTCTAGTCTTGTAGGTGTTCCCTTCCTTCCTTCCTTCCTTCCTTCCTTCCTTCCTTCCTTCCTTCCTTCCTTCCTTCCTTCCTTCCTTCATTCATTCATTCATTCATTCATGGCTAAGGCAAGACTAGAACGCACCGATTCCTGGTGATTGCCCTAAAGTCACCCAGCTGGCTTTCATGCCTAAGGCAGGACTAGAACTCACCGTCTCCTGGTGACTGGCCCAAAGTCACCCAGCTGGCTTTCATGCCTACGAGGAGAAGGGCGGGATATAAATCCAAATAACAAACAAACAAACAAACAAACAAACAAACAAACAAACAAACAAACAAATAAATAAATAAATAAATAGAACTCACCATCTCCTGGTGATTGGCCCAAAGTCACCCAGCCGGCTTTCGTGCCTAACGTAGAACTAGAACTCACTATCTCCTGGTGATGGGCGCAGAATCACCCAGCCAGCTTTCATGCCTCGGTTGGGACTAGAATTCTCAGTCTCCTGGTGATTGGCCCAAAGTCACCCGGCTGGTTTTCACACCTAAGGCAGGACTAGAACTCACCGTCTGCTTTCTAGCCTGACGCCTTAACCCATTAGACCAAACTGACTCTTCCCTTTAACCCGGAACCTGGTTTTTTTCCAGGAAGGGGAAATATCCTTGTTGAATACTTAACACACAGGTAGCGTAGAGGCAAAGCCATTAGTAGCATGCATAAATGCCTGTATAAATGTGGCTGTGGGAATGCATGGAGAGAGTGAGTTACCACTAATGGGGGCAAAAAGCCTTTCGTTGGGTAAAATTATCTTGGTGTAACATTTCCAGGAATTATCCAGCGACTCCAACAAGAAGATATTATTGCATTTCTATTTTTTTTAAAAAGCAACACAACATTTTGATTCTTTTGAGCGGTATTCCCCGAGGACTGAATACGGAACGAAGTTTCATTATATAAATTATAGTGCCCGGACGCTGCCTTTTATCGGGCCTGGCATTTCTCACCCGCCAATCCTTCCGGGAGTTGACATTTTCCAACGTACAGAATTTCCTCCACCCGTCGTCTTCTCCTAGGCAAGCTTTATTATCCTTAACCCAAATGGAAAAAATTGCTTCCTGGAAGCCAGATGGCCCAAACTCGCCTAAGTGGGCAGATCATTAGGGAACAATTCTGGGAGTTGAAGTCCCCAAGTCATGAAGGGGTCATAGTTCCCCCTTGCTGGCTCAGGAATTCTGGGAGTTGAAGTCCCCGAGTCATGAAGGGGTCATAGTTCCCCCTTGCTGACTCAGGAATTCTGGGAGTTGAAGTCCCCGAGTCATGAAGGGGTCACAGTTCCCCCTTGCTGGCTCAGGAATTCTGGGAGTTGAAGTCGCCGAGTCATGAAGGGGTCACAGTTCCCCCTTGCTGGC
>NW_015391020.1:54546-56013 GCF_001527695.2 Protobothrops mucrosquamatus
AGGAAGGAAGGAAGGAAGGAAGGAAGGAAGGAAGGAAGGAAGGAAGGAAGGAAGGACGGGCTATGGTAGTGCAGTGGTTAGAATGCAGTACTGCAGGCAATTTCTGCCCACAACCTGGAGTTCGATCCTGACCGGCTCAAGGTTGACTCAGCCGTCCATCCCTCCCAGGTGGATAAAATGAGGACCCAGACGGTTGGAGGTCAACAGGCTGACTCTGTAAACCGCTTGGAGCGGGCTGTAAAGTAGTTTCCAAGCGGTATATAAGTCTAAGCGCTGTTGCTCTTACGTGGCTAGCTTCCCATCTCGCTTCTCAGTGCTCATGCGTTTTCTTTTACAAGTCTGTCCCTCTGCGCTGTCAGACCAATATCAAGAAACATTTATTTTTTTTATTTTTTTTGCTCTTCTGGAGAGCCACGTCTGCATTGAAATGCGGGGATTAAAGCGATCATCAAATTAACACCAGGTCTGGAGGTTTTCTGAGGCGGCTTGGGAGCGAACGCCCGGGAGGCTTGGAAAACGTCTAATCTGCCTTTGAGTCTCAGGCGAAATAAAGCAACGAAAATGAGGTGGGGGGAGCCCATCTCGAGATAATTACGGGCGAACAGGTCGAGTAACCGCCACCTGACAGTTCACGACCGCCGCGATCCGATCCTGCCTGATGCAAATCAGAAATTGTGGCTTTTCTGCTCGGCTGGCTATAGACAATCCATTTAGGGACCCCCTCCGGGGGGGGGAAAGAAAAAGCCGTATTATTATTATCTGGATTCTGCGTACGCGTTCCTTGATAACATATTAATTCCGACTTCTTTTGTGTGCGTGTAAGTTACGCCTGGCTTTCCCGCTCCCGCCCACCCACCCCTCGTTCTTCCAGATTGATTGAGATATCACCGCTCAAAATAAATCAGCGGGATCTGTCTCTTCTCAGAGGTTTCAGCTGATATCTATCTATCTATCTATCTATCTATCGATCGATCGATCTATCGATCTATCGATCTATCGATCTATCGATCTATCTATCTATCTCTATCTCTATCCATCTCTATTATCTATCCACCAACCTATCCACCTATCCATCACCCATCCATCATCATCCATCTGTCTGTCTGTCTGTCTGTCTGTCTGTCTGTCTGTCTGTCTATCTATCATCTATCCATCCATCTCTATTATCTATCCACCCACCTACCCACCCATCCATCCGTCACCCATCCATCATCTTTCTATCTATCTATCTATCTATCTATCTATCTATCTATCTATCTATCTATCTATCTATCTATCATCTATCCATCCATCTCTATTATCTATCCACCCACCTACCCACCCATCCATCCGTCACCCATCCATCATCTTTCTATCTATCTATCTATCTATCTATCTATCTATCTATCTATCTATCTATCTATCATCTATCCATCCATCTCTATTATCTATCCACCCACCTACCCACCCATCCATCCGTCACCCATC
>NW_015391021.1:0-14167 GCF_001527695.2 Protobothrops mucrosquamatus
ATTTCCCCAAAGGCCGAACCCAAGACAGCACCACTTGTTCACCACTTCCAGTTATTTTACTATAAGGTACACTGCCTCTGCGTATGGAGGCTCCACACGGATATTAGCTTACTTGCGCCGAAGATTTGATTTGCAGGCAGGGTTTGTTGAAAAACCACTTTTTTCGTGACTGTTTGGAGTTATAACTGGAAAAAGGGACTTACAACCAGTTTTCACACACAACGGTTGCCGCATTCTCCAGGATCACGCGATCAAAATTCGGACGCTTGTGGCAACGGCCTCGTCTTTATTGACTTGCGACGTCCCGGCTGCCCCCTTTTGCGAACGTCTGACAAGCAAAGTCAGTGGAGAAGCCAGGTTCACTTGAAACAACTGCCAGTGATTCAATTAGCGACTAGCAAGAATGGTCATAAAACAGGCCAAAACAACAACTGTCTCGCTTAGCGATGGAAATTCTGGGCCCAATTGTCGTAAGTTGAGGACTGCCTGCATTGAAGCCAGTTTTCCCCTCCTTGCCTTCTCCATCTGTGTTTTGGGCTTCCCATAAGCCCCCACCAGCTTAGCTGATGGTCAGGTCAGACGGGGATTATGGGAATTGAAGTCCGCACCGTCCACCCGAGGTGAAATGGACTTGAGCAGCTGCTGCCCTCTTGTGGGCCCATGTTGTCATTGCAGCAAGATGATGTCACTGGAAAACAAACCTTCCAATTAAGCCCTGGTTAGTATTTCTCCAGGGGGTTTCACAGCTCTCCAATCACTGGGCTATTTGCTCTCTCCCCACTGGAGGAACAGGGCAGGGGCTTCTGGGTTGCCAGGGCTTCGGGCGTGCCAGTCTCCAGGCAGGTCTCGCTCCTGAGACCCTCCTGGGATTTCCTGCATTGTTTGAGCAACGGTCAGAAGCGTCGGGCTCCAACGGGCAAGAGATAAGATGGTAAACATGCAACCGAGGGGAAAATGCCAGGGAGAGACCGATTGATCTTTGCAGACGAGGCAAAATTTAAATTCGGCGCTGTGCCCAGCAGCTGGGCAGGTTTGGAAGCTGGTCCTTTTGTGAGAGCGCCAACGAAACCATCTTTCCAGCTGCTCCAGAGGAGGAACAGAGATTGGGGGAAGTCTTAAAGAAAGCTGCAAGATAGAACAAATGTTGCAGGAACTGGGTTTGTCTACTTTAATGAAGAGAAGGACGAGGGGGGACAGGATAGCAGTCTTCCAGTATCTCAGGGGCTGCCCCAAAAGAAGAGGGAGTCAAGCTATTCTCCAAAGCCCCTGAAGGCAGGACAAGAAGCAACGGATGGAAACTAATCAAGGAGAGAAGCAACCTGGAACTAAGGAGAAACTTCCTGACAGTGAGACCAATTAACCAGTGGAACAGCTTGCCACCAGAAGTTGTGGGTGCTGCAGGACTGGAGGTTTGCAAGAAGAGATTGGACAGCCATTTGACCACGATGTTATAAGGACTCCTGCCTTGGGCAGAGGTTGGACTAGAGGACCTCCAAGGTCCCTTCAAACTTATTCTGTAGTCTGTATCCACACAACGGTTGCAGCATTCCCCATGATCACGTGGTCAAAATTCATTAATAATCAACCAATGGAACGGCTTGCCTTTGAAATAATAATGATGATAAAAAGTTGAGAGGGACCTTGGAGGTCATCTAGTCCAACCCCTTGCTCAGGCAGGAAACCCTACACCATTTCAGACAAATGGCTGTCCAGTCTCTTCTTAAAAACTTCCAGTGTTGGAGCATTCACCACTTCTGTTCCACTGATTAATTGCCCTCCCTGTTAGGAAGTTTTTCCTTAATTCCAGGTTGCTTCTCTCCTTGATCAGTTTCCAACCATTGTTTCTTGTCCTGTCCTCTGGTGCTTTGGAGAATAATTTCGACCCCCCCTTCTTTCTGGCAGCCGGCCCCAAATACTGGAATTCTGCTCTCATGTCTCCCCTGTTTCTTCTTTTCTTTAGACTAGCCAAACCCAAGTCCTGCAGCTGTTCTTTGTGTGTTTTAGTCTCCAGGCCTTTTGAGAAGTTGTGGGTGCTTCATCACTGGAGGTTTTTAAGAAGAGATGATGCTGGCTGGGGCATTCTGGGAGTTGAAGTCCACCAGTCATAAAGTTCCAACGTTGGACACCCTGCCTTCTGCTCAAGCAGGGGGTTGGACTAGAAGACCTCCAAGGTCCCTTCCAACTCTATATTCTATATTGTGCATACTTGGATAGCATCAGAGGGAGTTTTAAGACGTATATTTTTCCTGTCACCTGAGCACAGAACTGAGACTGTCGGATCACATGCTGCACTGTGAATTATTTTCCCAGCTGACCAGTCAAGCCTGCTGGGCATGTTTTTGTGTGTATGTGTGTGTGTTTGTGCAGGCGGGAGAAAACCCAATCAGTTTCAGAGGACGAGCAGTGTCTTTATCAGATCTGTTCACCTACATATTTTCTTGCAAAAGGATAGAGTCACACACACACACACACACACACACACACCAATTCTCTTCCCCAACCGGCTGCTTGAACATGTTTGAAGGTGCCAGAGTTTTGTCTCCGCACGCCCCAGCCATTGTTTTCCCTCTGGGTTGGCTTCCCTGGAGGAACGCCTCTCCGGGAAACCTGTTGGCCCTGTCTGGGCTGGTGGACGTGGTGCCACATCGATTGAGTATTCATTCAGTCCATTATTATGACCCTGCATAACTCCTGTGAATAACTGCAGTCTTCATTTATTCGGGCGTTTTATTCAATACGCGTGCCCGTCTCAACAAGTGACTTTGGGCGGGCGGATAACCGTAAAACAAATCAAAGCAATTCCTGCCACTAATACAATGATTAAAGTACAAAGCAGCAGCAGCAGCAGCTGAGGTATCATTCTCACTACAGTTTTCTTACAGTTAAAACACCAAGCAATGTAGAGAAGGAAAGAGAGAGACAAAAGAAAGCAAGAAAGAAAGAAAGGAGGGAAGGAAGGAAGGAAGGAGAGAGAGAGGAAAGAAGGAAAAGGAATTAAAAGTAAAGAGAAAGCAAAAAGGAAGGAAGGAAGGAAAAGGGAGCAAGGTAAAGAAAAGGAAGGAAAAGAAAAAAGGAGGAAAGGAAAAGAAATAATAAGGGAAAGGGGAAAGAAAGAAAAGGAAGAGAAAAATTAAAGAGAAAGCAAAAAGGAAGGAAAGAAGGAAAAGAAAAGGATGGAAGGGGGAAAAAAGGAAGGGAAAGAAGGAAGGAAGGAAAAAAAAGGAAAAGGAAGAATAAAGAAGGGAAAGGGGAAAGAAAGAAAAGGAAGAGAAAAATTAAAGGGAAAGCAAAAAGGAAGGAAAGAAAAGGAAAGAAAGGAAAAGAAAAGGAAGGAAGGAAAGAAGGAAAATAATACCTAAAAAGCCCCCCCCCCCAGTTTGGTTGCTGCCAGGGGCACCTTCAGGAATAGCCCACTTGGCAGCGGGGGGGGGGGCGCCAGGGAAGGCTCCCTTTCGCTTGCCAGGGGCCCCTCTTCAATGTTGGCTTCCTCGCTGCCCTTTTGAGGTCTTGGCCCCTCCGGTGGGTGCAATGGAGGGCGCTTCCCCTGCCTCCGAAGAGACCCCCTTTGCCCCCCAACCCCTTTCAAAGACGCCCCACAGGGTCAGCCCGAATGCCATTACTCGCCCTTTGTCTGCCTGTTCTTCACACCCTCTGCACAAAGGCAGGGAGGAGGAGGAGGGGGGCCGGCGATGGGCCAGGGCCAAGCCTCTTGGAGGGCCCCCTCCCCACAGGAGCCTGCCAGGGCCGGGCAGACCCCATGGGGGGGGAGAGGGAGGGAGGGAGGAGACCCCGTGGAGGCTCTGGTGGCGCCAGCCCCACTCCAAGGCAGAACAGCAGGCTGTGGGGTGTGTGTGTGTGTGTGTGTCCTGGAGGTTGGCAAACAGGCTGAGTGCTGGCAGCCAATTCTGCCCCCCCCAGCTGAATGTTGGCTCCTGCAGGGGAGGGGGCAAAGGTCTCTTTCTTTCTTTCTTTCTTTCTTTTTTTCTTTTTCTTTCTTTTCTTTTCTTTCATAATGAATTTTTATTTATTTCCAAGATTAAAATTCAATCTTTCTCTCTCTCTCTCTCATATGAATTGGTATTTATTTCCAAATTTAAAATACAACTTTCTTGTTTGTTTGCTTTTCTTTCTTTCTTTTTCTTTTTCTTTCTTTCTTTCTTTCTTTCTTTCTTTCTTTCTTTCTTTCTTTTTCTTTTTGGATAATGAATTTTTATTTATTTCCAAGATTAAAATACAATCTTTCTCTCTCTCTCTCATATGAATTGGTATTTATTTCCAAATTTAAAATATAACGTTCTTGTTTGCTTTCTTTCTTTTTCTTCTGTCTTTTTTTTTCTTTCTTTCCTTCCTTTTTTCTTTCCTTCCTTTTTTCCTTCCTTCCTTCCTTCCTTCCTTCCTTCCTTCCTTTCTTTTTCTTTCTTTCCTTTCTTCCTTTCTTTCCCATTCCTGCCCTTCTACCTGCCTACTTACTTTTCTTTTCTTCCTTCCTTCTTTTTCTTCTCTCTTCACTTTTGCTTAATTTTTGTTCGTTCTACTTATATTGTACCCGATAATAAATGTATAATAAAAACAAATAAAAACTCGCCCATCTCCTTTCAGGGCCCATCCGCTGCCAGAGAGAGACAAGCTTGCTGGGTGGGCCTCAGAGGGGGCGCAAACCCCCTCCCCACCCCCCTTGGGCAAAGGGTTCGAAACCCACACCTCCAACCTGCAAGGAAGCACCGAAGTTGCCTGATTGACGTGTTGTGTTAAGCTCATGTCAGCATCGATACTGTGACTGACATGTTTTGGTATTTTATCTTCCATCTGCTTCCTGGATGGAAAAAGGCAGTTAGTTGAATTTTCACCCCACCCACAAAAAACACCCTATAAACCTTTCTGCAGGGGGGGAAATTTGCGTGGCTGATTCCTGAATTCCTCTTGAGTAGCCCCACAGTACAGGTTGTCCTCGGCTTTAACGGCTCTGAAAAAGGGACCCTTTTTCACACTTAACGACCGCTGCACATCCACAGGGTCGCGTGATCGAAACTCAGAGGCTCGGCAACTGACTCGTATTTACGACGGTTTCAGTGTCCCGGGGGGGGGGGTCACGTGATCTCCTTTTGCCACCTTCTGACAAGCAAAGTCTATGAGGGAAGCCAGATTCACTTAACGACCGGGTTACTTACTCAACCGCTGCAGTGATTCGCTTAGCAATTGTGGCAGGAAAGGTTGTAAAATGGGGGAAAACTCACTTAACAACTTGTCTTGCTTATCAATACAAATCTTGGGCTCAACTTCATGAAAGCCGGCTGGGTGACTTTGGGCCAATCGGCTGGAGACGGTGAGTTCTAGTCCCGCCTTAGGCATGAATGCTGGCTGGGTGACTTTGGGCCAATCACCAGGCGACAGTGAGTTCTAGTCCCACCTTAGGCATGAAAGTTGACCGGGTGGTTTTTGGGCCAATCACCAGGCGACGGTGAGTTCTAGTCCCGCCTTAGGCATGAAAGCCCGCTGGGTGGCCTTGGGCCAATCACCAGGCGACGGTGAGTTCTAGTCCCGCCTTAGGCATGAATGCCGGCTGGGTGACTTTGGGCCAATCACCAGGCGACGGTGAGTTCTAGTCCCGCCTTAGGCATGAAAGTTGACTGGGTGATTTTTGGGCCAATCACCAGGAGACTGGGAGTTCTAGTCCCGCCTTAGGTATAAGAGCCAGCTGGGTGATTTTGAGCCAGTCCCTCTCCCTCCCCCCAGCCCACCTCACAGGGCTGTTGTGGGGACAATAGGAGAAAGGTTTAGGTACCTTCACCGCTACCTTGAGTTATATGTAAAAAATAATAAACCAACCGACCTAACAAACCAGGATCCTGCCTCCTGGCTTCCAGTATTTACCCCCCCCCCCCCCGCCTAAGGCCGGACCTCCTGGTGCTGCACCCCTGACCAGGCCCCCTCCCCCCCAAAGGAGCAACCTGACCAGGTGGGCTCGGATTGCAAATAGATTTAATGCACAAAATAGCCGCTCTTCTCCTCCCTTCAAAATGCCCATGGAGGCTTCCTCTTCCTCCGTTTCTTGCGGTCATTTCCGGCCCGGCCCGGCCCAGGCTTGGTCCTTGACCCTTCCAGTGGAACCAGGCCAGGCAGAGACCCAGGCCCAGCTGTGGGTGGAGTCCCTGGTTGCCTGGCCTCCCTTGAAGGGGCACCGTAGACCAAGTCGCTAGTCCTCAGCAGTTTAAGGCACACCAGCAGCCACGCAGCCGGACAAAAGACCCCCTTTTTTTTTTTTGGCGTCCTCTCCGCTGCGGAGGGGGGGGACGGACGGGGAGGGGGGTGTCGTCTCCTTGGGACTTCAGTCGATCAAGTACTTCTTCTCGTCGTCCGAACCCGGCCCGCGGCTGCCCGGGCAGAAGTCGGAGCGCAGCAGGCGCGAGAAGTACATGAGGATCATGGCGTCCAGCAGGATGAGGTTGACCATGAGGAAGGCGCCCTGGCCTCGCATCTCCACGTTTCGCACGAAGAACCACGTCAGGTAGGACTGGGGGGCCAGGCGGAAGAAGAAGTAGGCCGCCAGGTTGGCGTACTTGTTCACCTCGTAGAAGGTGGGGAAGGGCAGCTTGCCCAGCCGGACCATCATCCTCATGGTCAGGAAAATGTTGCTGACCTCCACGAACATGGACAGCAGCCCGGCCGCCACAAAGCGGTTCAAGAAGATCCCGGACAGCAAACCAGTCGCGGCCTGCGAGGAGATCAAATTTGGGATGGGTGTGTGTGTGTCAGAAAGAATAAATAAATAAATAAATAATAAAGTTGGAAGGGACCTTGGAGGTCATCTAGTCCAACCCCCTGCCCAGGTAGGAAACCCTACATATCATTTCGGACCAATGGCTGTCCAGTCTCTTCTTAAAAACTTCCACTGTTGGAGCATTCACTGCTTCTGGAGGCAGGTTGTTAATAATAATAATAAAGTTGGAAGGGACCTTGGAGGTCATCTAGTCCAACCCCCTGCCCAGGCATGAAAAAGAAGGACCCCCCGTTCTTTTTGAAGAGGGGGGGGGTCAAGCTATTCTCCAAAGCACCAGAAGGGAAGACAAGAAACAACGGGTGGAAACAAAGATAAAAGAGAGAAGCAACCTGGGATTAAGGAGGGATTTCTTAACAGTGAGAACAATTAACCAGTGGAACAGCTTGCCACCAGAAGTTGTGGGTGCTCCATCACTGGAGTTCTTTAGGAAGAGATTGGACAGCCATTTTGTCCTCCAAGGTCCCTTCCAACTCCTGTTATTCTGTTCCTCCTCCTCCTCTCCATAAACCCCTCTCTAACACTGATGAGGTACCCTAGTTGGGTTATGAAACGTCTGCAACCACCAAGCTCAGACAGCACCAAAGACCCCACAGGCCAATCACCAGGAGACGGTGAGTTCCAGTCCCACCTTAGACACGAAAGCCAGCTGGGTGACCTTGGGCTAGTGATTCTCTCTCAGCCCCAACCTACCTTATAGGGTTGTTGTTGTGGGGAAAATAGGAGGAGGAAAGAGGAACGCTTGCCACCTTGAGTTTCTTCCACAGCAACCAAGGTGGGATGGAAGTCAAGTCAGGTCAAATCAAATGGCCCCCAATAAATAAGAGTAAAAGGAAACTGAGATGGGGCGGACTTGACCTTAAGGTCTTCCCTCCTGAAGCCTCCTTGCCTTCCGACCGCAGGGAAGGGGAAAAGCCAGTTGCAGAGCGGCTTCTGCCTGACGTAAATTTATTTGGGGTTAAGCAACACTGTCCTTGGGGCAGGGAAGGAGGAACGGAGATTAAGGGCAGCTGATAAGGGTGAAGGAAATAAAAAGCAAGGGAAATACAAGGAGGTTGACTGCCTCTTTTTTGTAAAAATAATGAAGGCAGGATAAAAGCACTGTGAAGTTAAAGCAAAGCAAAGCAAAAGTAAAAGTAAAGTAAAGTAAATAGTAAAAGTAAAGTAAAGGTAAAAGTAGGGTAAAGCAAAGCAAAGTAAAAGTAAAGTAAAATAAAGTAAAAATAAAGTAAAAGTAAAGTAAAATAAAGTAAAACTAAAAAAGTAAAAGTAAAGTAAAAGTAAAAGAAAAGTAAAAAAGTAAAAGTAAAAGGAAGTAAAAGTAAAGTAAAAAAGTAAAAGTAAAGTAAAGTAATAGTAAAGTAAAGGTAAAAGTAGGGTAAAGCAAAGTAAAAGTAAAGTAAAATAAAGTAAAAATAAAGTAAAAGTAAAGTAAAATAAAGTAAAACTAAAAAAGTAAAAGTAAAAGAAAAAGAAAAGTAAAAGAAAAGTAAAAAAGTAAAAGTAAAAGGAAGTAAAAGTAAAGTAAAAAAGGAAAAGCAAAGCAAAGCAAAGTAAAATAAAGTAAAAGTAAAAGAAAGGTAAAAAAGTAAAAGTAAAAGTAAAGTGTATGGTAAAAAGTAAAATAAAATAAAGTAGAATATAGAATAAGAGAGTTGGAAGGGACCTCAGAGGTCATCTAGTCCAGCCCCCTGCTCTACCGGGAGACAAACAAATGCTTGTCCAATCTCTTCTTGAAAACCTCCCACGATGGAGCACCCACAGCATCTGAGGGCTATTCCATTGGCTGCTAAAGTTAATAAAAAGTAAACTAAAAAGTGAAGTAAAAGTAAAGTAGAAAGGTAAAAAAAGCAAAGTAAAAAATAAGGTAAAAAAAGCAAAGTACAAAGCAAGGAACAAGGTAAAAAGTAAAAAAATAAAACAAAGTAAAAAATGGATACACCAAATATCAAAGATAGTAAAAAGCAAACTGAAAAGTTAAGTAAAAGTAAAGCAGAAAGTAAAGAACAAGTTAAAAAATAAAATAAAATAAAGCAAAGAGTAAGGGGAAAAAAAGGAAAGGGAAAATAAGATAAGATAAGATAACCTTTATTGTCATTTTTTTTTTTACCGTGGGCACAACGGCACACATCAAAAAATGAAATTTAGTTGCCCGCTCTCAAAGTGAAACACATACATGACGCAGACCTAAACATACTATGAACAACATATGTATAGACCCACATCCCTACATATACGTAGCAAATAAATATTAAATACTGTCCATCTTGAATATATAACGGAAGGAGGAAGCTTGAGAGGAAAAAGTAAGGGAAAAACTAAAGTAGAAAATGAAGTGTAGCCGGGAGGTTTCTCAGACCAAAAAAACAGAGGCCGGCATCGGATTCAGGAACCCCCCCTCCTGCCTCTAGAAACGAACTCCGGATCAAGAGGAAGCATCCAGAAGTACCAGGGCTCCCCCCATCCCCCTCCGCACCTCCCAGCCCAAGAAAGCAGGACAGCCCCCCCCCCCGCTCCCTGAAGCCCCCTGGCCAGGCTGCCCCGCTGCCCGTCCCAAGGAAGAGGACATGGCTGGGGTCCCTCTGCTGCCCAGGCTCCTCTCCCGGGCTCTGCGCCCACCTCGCCCTTTATCTACACCAGGGGTGGGCAACCTTGGCTCTTTTATGACTGGTGGACTTCAACTCCCAGAATTCCTGAGCCAGCTGTGCTGAGGGGAAAGGGAGAGGTTTCCAAGCTGAGCCAGGCTGGCTGAGGAATTCTGGGAGTTGAAGTCCAGGGATAGGCCAAGGTTGCCTATCCCTGCCCTAGGCCAGAGGTAGGGAACCACAACTGTTTTATGACCTGTGGACTTCAACTCCCAGAATTCCTGAGCCAGCCATGCTGAGGGGAAAGGGAGAGGTTTCCAAGCTGAGCCAGGCTGGCTCAGGAATTCTGGGAGTTGAAGTCCACCAGTCATGAAGGGGCCAAAGTTTCCCTCATGCTGGCTCAGGAATTGTGGGAGTTGAAGTCCACGAGTCATGAAGGGGGCCATAGTTGCCCCCAAGCTGGCTCAGGAATTCTGGGAGTTGAAGTCCACGAGTCATGAAGGGGGCCATAGTTGCCCCCAAGCTGGCTCAGGAATTCTGGGAGTTGAAGTCCACGAGTCATGAAGGGGCCACAGTTCCCCCATGCTGGCTCAGGAATTCTGGGAGTTGAAGTCCACCAGTCATAAAAGAGCCAAGATTGCCTACCCCTGGCCTGCACCCAACCCAACATGGATTCCTGGCTTTACGACGGTTCGCTTAGCAACGGTTTGAGGTTAGGATGGACCCCGAAAGAGGAACCCATAACACTGATCTGAAGTTCTGATGGCTGATTTTCCCCCCCTCCCCCGGTCATGTGACTGCATTTTGGGCACCCCGCAACCGACCTGCACTTAAATGGCCATTTGTGGTCACCTGTCTGGGATTTATGACCTTTTTTTCAGCCTTTGCAGGTAGTCCTCGGCTTACAACCACGACCACGCCCGAAAATATTTCTTGCTAGGCGAGGCGTTTGTTAAGTGAATTTTGCCCCGTTTTACGACCTTTCTTGCCAGTCGTTAAGTGAATCACCACAGCTCTTTAAGTCAATAACACGGTTGTGAGTGAATCTGACCGTCCCCCTAGGACGGTATTGCTTGTCAGAAGGTCACGTGACCTCCGGGACATTGTGACTGTCATAAATAGGAATCAGTCATCAGGCGTCTGAATTTGGCTCATGGGGATGATGCCGTGACGGTTGCTAAGTGTGAAAAACAGCCATACAGTCCCTTTTTTCAGTGCCGTTGTAACTTTGAACGGTCACTAAACGAACTGTCGTAGGTCGAGGACTGCCCGTATTACCAGTTTCTGCAAAAATCCCCGCCCCATAATGAACAAAAGGTTTCAATTAAACGGCAGCAAAAAAATTAAAAATAAATAAAATCGGTCACATCATGACCTGCTTAACGCCCTTAATTACGGCCGTTAAGTCGAGGACTCCCTGGAATGCAAGCAGATCATGCCCTCCTCCTGCCCCCCCCGAAGCCCCCACTACTTGCCACGGCGTGGTGGATCAGATACTCCCAGGAGGCCCTGGACTGGCGGCAGACGATGATGTCCAGAGAGTCGTGGATGAAATAGCCTGGAAAGGAAGCAAAAGGGGGGGGCAGCCCCCATATTTTATATTTGAATCTGGTGTGAAACTGGAGGGGGGGGGAGAAACAGACACCCCACCCTATCGAGAGCAGGACGGAGGCCGCCGTCAGCCGAAAGAAAGCAGCAAAAGTTGGTAGAGTGCTCTTCAACATGGAGGTTCCATCAGCCAAGGGCTGAGCGTATCCACCCTCCATTCTTTCTCACACACAACTTTTTGAAGAGTTGCATCGTCTGGAACCTCATCGAAGTCCGGCTGCAGGGGCAGTCCTTGACTTACGACCAGGGTTGGACCTAAAAGTTTCAGCTGATAGGTGGTTAAGTGAGTTTTTGCCTCGTTTTACGACCTTTCCTGCCGCAGTGGTTAAGCGAATCTGGTTTTGTCTGTCAGAAGGTCACAAAAGCGGATCCCGCAACCGTCGTAACTAGGAGTCAGTCGCCCAGCGTCTGAATTTGGATCACGTGGGATGCTGCAGCAGCTGTTAAGCGGGAGAAACGGTCCTAAAACGGCCTTTTTCAGTGCCGCTGTAACTTCGCTCATTAAACAAAGGGCTGCAAGTCGAAGACTTAACAACTGCAGTGATTCGCTTAATGTCTGTGGCAAGAAGGGTCGTAAAATGGGGCAAGCTCGTTTAACAACCGTCTTGCTTAGCCTGGAAATTCTGGGCTCAGTTGTGGACTTTCGTTAAGGACTACGGGTATATAATAAATAATAATAATAATAATAATAATAATAATAATAATAATAATAATAATAATAATAATAATAATAATAATAATAATAATAATAATAATAAAAGTTGGAAGGGACCTTGGAGGTCATCTAGTCCAACCCCCTGCTCCGGCAGGTTTAATAAATAAGTTTTAATAAATCTGCAGGGCAGCTATTTGTAGAGAAGCCGCAGATCCAGCTAGGCCCCCCCAGTCACCCCCAAACCTCCCGTCTCTCAGGAGTCAAGAGAACGGCCATTAAGCCAGGAACCTGTTTCCTCGCCTTCCCCTTCGGCCTTTCTGTCTAGTTTCACTCTGCCACAATTTGAACTCGGGGCCAGCGCCTGGATAACCCCATGAAGCTGTCTTGGCCCTTTTCTTTCAGAAACGACTTACTCTTCCCTTCTTGTTGGGTTGCGCGAGGCAGGGACCCTAAATGAGCACCTGGCAGGACTCGAACTCGGGTCTTCCACTTCAGGAGTCTCCAGCCTTGGCAACTTTAAGACTTGTGGGCTTTCGGACTTGCGGACTTCAACTCCCAGAATTCCTGTGGCTAACTTTAAGACGCGTGGACTTTAACGCCCCAGAAGGCCCCAGACAGCCGTCTTAAAATTGACTGGAGTCTTAAAGTTGTGCAGGGAATTCTGGGAGTTGAAGTCCACGCGTCTTAAAGTTGGGCAGGGAATTCTGGGAGTTGAAGTCCACGAGTCTTAAAGTTGGGCGGGGAATTCTGGGAGTTGAAGTCCACGAGTCTTAAAGTTGCAAAGATGGGGATCCCCGGGCCTACTTCATAGCCGGGGGTCTTCAGCCACTGCCCCATAGCCCAACCCCCCTAAGTGTGTCTCACCCCACTTTCAACCAGCTGCACCCAGGGCAGGACAGAAACTTATAATAATAATAATAATAATAATAATAATAATAATAATAATAATAATAGTAAAGTTGGAAGGGACCTTGAAGGTCATCTAGTCCAACCCCCTGCTCAGGCAGGAAACCCTATACCATTTCGGACAAATGGCTGTCCAGTCTCTTCTTAAAAACTTCCAGTGTTGGAGCATTCCTGCCTCCACTTCGCCCTTTTTCCGCACAGAATTCAGTCCAGCCTCATCTCCCAGTTGTGCTAAAACACACCCCCCCGCAGCTCAACCCCCTAATGGGGGGGCGAAATGCCCAGGAATTCACATCGCCATTGTCAAGAGCCCCACACAGGGTGGGGGGAGGAATATGGCAGCTCTCTGGGGAGGGGGGGGAGTGGGACGAACCACACAACTGGAACAAAAGCGCTTAATGCCCCCATTATGTTCTTCTGCACGACAACACGGCAAAGCTAAAACAACACTTTCTGCCTGGAACAGATCCTCGGGCAGCAGGTGGGCCTTTCCCACCGAGACCCCCCCCCTGCTCTTTCAAGGCCACGCCAGAGGGGGGGTATAGGGTGGGTGACCTTTGTGGGGGCCCCCCCAGCCCGTCTCTTCGGATGCCCCACTAAACAGCTCCAGCACCAGATGTTGGGCCCTTGCCCCAAAAGGCAAGTTTTCCTAGTGGCAGGACAGGTAGGTGGGCTTAAATGGGTCGGTGGGCTTCAGTGCTAAAAGCCGTGTCCGTGAAAGGCGAAAGAGTTGCCTTGTGGTAAGACGGGGGGGGGGGGGGGGGGCA
The DNA here is from genome assembly GCF_001527695.2 of Protobothrops mucrosquamatus. Classification (NCBI taxonomy): domain Eukaryota; kingdom Metazoa; phylum Chordata; class Lepidosauria; order Squamata; family Viperidae; genus Protobothrops; species Protobothrops mucrosquamatus. The sequence continues at coordinate 13,297 of NW_015391021.1, forward strand.
ACAAAGTTGACAAACAAACAGTTTCCAGGAAACCCCAGCCCCCCCCCCAGGATTCCCCTTACCTGTGGAAAAGCACAGCAACAGGTGAGCAGAAGGGGAGGTGACGTGCACCAGGTCATCCAGGGCCCCCGGCAGCTGCCACATCCTGGGGGGGGGGAGAGTCACCGAGGTCAGCAGAAAGGAGGGGAAGACCCCCACCCCAACCAGGAAGTAATTTTAGAGGAGGGGGGGGAGAGAAATGAAAAAAACCGCCTCTTGGCATTTCTTGGCCTCCTCCCCGCTTGGCCGCACCCCAAATCGGGCAACAGGTTGGCGGAAGCTTGGCAACCCTCCCCCCCAACCCCCCCACCCAGCAAAGAGGCAGCTCGAGAAAGTGAGCCCGGCTGGGAAGATGAGATAAGATTGCCCCCCCCGCTTCCCCGCCTCCCCTTAAGCCCGCTTGGGGGTCCCGGCCAACCCCAGCCCGTCCAACGAGCCGATCCCCCCCCCCCGATCGCTTCCTGGGGGTCCCGCTTCGAAGCCTCGGCGATCGTTGCTCCGCCGCGTTCCCAGCCGGGGGGGGGGCGGCCAGCCCCTCGCCCGGCGCTCTGTGCACGCCCAGAGGCTCACCCGACGACGGCCCAGAGGCCGGCCACCACGGAGTGGGCGAAGGAGACCAGCAGGTTCCTCCAGCGCCAGGTGCGGGTGGCGTCGAGGCGGACGTGGGCGGGCAGCGGGCAGCGGCTCAGCGCCCAGCGGAGGGCCGCGAAGGCCAGCGACGAGCCGGCCACCAGCCCGGCCGAGCGCAGCCACGGGGCCATCGCTCGCCCGGCCGCCCTCCCGCTCGGCTCGACGGCCCGGCCCACGTGCGCCCCCGCGGGGGAGGACCCCG
>NW_015391021.1:14943-45853 GCF_001527695.2 Protobothrops mucrosquamatus
TTATTATTATTATTATTATTATTATTATTATTATTATTATTATTATTATTACTACAGTTAAGTGAATCACTGAGTCATTAAGTTAATAATGCAGTTGTTAAGTGAAAAACTTTTGGGCTCAATTACAGTCGTAAGTCAAGGACTAACTGTATTTCCAACACAGAATTTGGAGGTTTTGACTGTAATAAACTCTGCTACTTTTTGTCTGTGCAGCAAGGGAAAAAAATGCCAATGTTCCCAGATTATTTATTTACTTGTTAAACTTGTTTGACACCCATCATGCCGGGGAGGTGGGAGGGGGCTATTCTAGCCGGCTTGTAACAATAAAAAGCACGAAATTAAAAAATGTATATATGCAGTAAAACCTCCAAAAGTTGAGCACCCACGGGACTAAACGAAAGTGATCAACATACGGAGCAACTGCGCTGACATGTTATATGTGCCTGGTTTTATTGTACAGCTTTTATTAGAGAATGTGAATGTCCTACACACAGGGGTAGGCAACCTTGGCTCTTTTATGACTGGTGGACTTCAACTCCCAGAATTCCTGAGCCAGCATGGCTCAGCTTGGAAACCTCTCCCTTCCCCCTCAGCATGGCTGGCTCAGGAATTCTGGGAGTTGAAGTCCACCAGTCATAAAAGAGCCAGGGTGGCCTACCCTGTCCTACAGAAACCCGCATCATGCATACAAAATCATACAAAATCAACACATTTACCTCTGGATTGTTTTCTCGTGGTTTGATCATTCTTTCTGGAAAAACGAAAGAGTCAGTTTTCGTCTGTTTCTTATTCTTTTTGTGAGAAAAGGAGAAAGCACTCTCCACGCTGGCTTGAACCCTCAGCAAAGCTGGGCATTTTTCCACGGCAAATGACCCCTTTAACTGCATTATCAAATGGCTGACATGCTCTTCTTTCAGAAGATCTGCCAATTTCTGTGTCGCCCTCACTTAATTCACTTTAGGGTTAGGATTAGGATTCCACTTCTACAGATGTTTTGTGTTTTAGCAATGACCCGTCTCAGAAGCCGGGCTGGGCGCATTTTGAATATTTTGATTATGCCTTTGATTATTTTGATGCTGTGTTTGGAAGCAAAAATTCCAGTTTCGTCTGTGTAAGAGGATTCACTTGGGGATGGCTAGGACAATTGTCCACTGCAAGGAGAATGGACCATTTCTTCTTTGGTCAGCCTACTACAAAAAAAGACGTTGAGATTTTCGAAAAAGTTCAGAGAAGAGCAACTAAGATTATCCAAGGCCTGGAGACCAAAACATACGAAGAACGGCTGCGGGACTTGGGTTTGGCTAGTCTAAAGAAAAGAAGAAATAGGGGTGACATGATAGCAGTATTCCAGTATCTGGAATATAGAGAGATTGGCTTTCTATTGTGACATTAGAATAGAATAAAGCTGGAAGGGACCTTGGAGGTCTTCTAGTCCAGCCCCCTGCTCAAGCAGGAGACGCTCTGACATTTCTGACATGTGACTGTCCAGCCTCTTCTTAAAAACCTCCAGTGATGGAGCACCCACGACTTCTGGTGGCAAGCTGTTCCACTGGTTAATTGTCCTCACTGTTAGGAAGTTTCTCATTAATTCCAGGTTGGTTCTCTCTTTGATCAGTTTCCAGCCATTGTGTACATATAGTGCAGGGGTAGGCAACCTTGGCTCTTTTATGACTCTGGACTTCAACTCCCAGAATTCCTGAGTCAGCATAGCTGACTCAGGAATTCTGGGAGTTGAAGTCCACGAGTCATAAAAGAGCCAAGGTTGTCTACCCCTGATATAGTGTATGTCCGGTCTACGAAAATTAGGTCAACTTAGGGAGGTTTTACTGTGCATGAAAGATGTTTATATGTGTATAAAAGATGCAGTGCATATATTTTAATTACTGGTTGCCAGGAGTCCTGTCCCAAAGGAAGCCATTTTGAGTTTCCTGTATTAATTCCAGGGGGATGCTGGAAGAAGCTGCCTCGACTTCTTTAGAGGAAGTTTAGACCTGCTGGCAGCTGTATCTGGAGAAGGGCGGGACCAAGAAGGGGGCAGACTGTCAATTAAAATCCAACTTCCTGGCTGTTCTGCCCACTCAGACTCTCTCCGGCTCCTCCTACAGCCAGCTGCGGGCACTGGAAGGTGCCACGTCAACTTTTATTTTTTTTCCTGATTTTTTTTTTTAACGCTTTTCTCTCGATCAGTCTTTCTCGGCTTCTGGCTATCCTGCGCCCAGCAGAAACAATTTAATCAATTTTTAGAACGCCCATCTCAGTCAAGCAATTCTGGGTGACTTTTAAAACAGTTGAGATAGTAATAATAATAATAATAATAATAATAATAATAATAATAATAATAATAATAATAATAATAATAATAATAATAATAACAACAACAACAACAAAACAACAACAAAACATCAAAACAACAATAATAATAGTAATGATGATGATGATGATGATGATGATGATGATGATGATAATATAATAAAGTTGGAAGGGACCTTGGAGGTCATCTAGTCCAACCCCCTGCTCAGGCAGGAAATCCTATACCATTTCGGACAAAGGGCTGTCCAGTTTCTTCTTAAAAACTCCCAGTGTTGGAGCATTCACAGCTTCTGGAGGCAGGTGGTTCCACCGGTTAATTGTTCTAACTGTCAGGAAGTTTCTCCTTAGTTCTAGGTTGCTTCTCTCCTTGCTTAGTTTCCATCCATTGTTTCTTGTCCGGCCTTCAGGCGCTTTGGAGAATAGCTTGACTCCCTCTTCTTTGGGGCAGCCCCTGAGATATTGGAATGCTGCTATCATGTCCCCCCTTCATGTCGTCCTTCTCTTCATTAAACTAGACATACCCAGTTCCAGCAGTCGTTCCTTACATGCTTTAGCCTCCAGTCCCCTGATCATCTTTGTTGCTCTTCTCTGCACTCTTTCTAGAGTCTCAACATCTTTTTTACATCGCAATGACCAAAACTGGATGCAGTATTCCAAGTGTGGCCTTACCAAGGCATTGTATAGTGGTATTAACACTTCACGCGAATGCCACATGGAACGTCAAAGCCTGTGGAACAGGTGCTTGGACATGGAACTCCTTTTTGTTTGCAGAATACAGAATAATGGAAGGGACCTTGGAGGTCTTCTAGTCCAACCCCCTGCTCAACCTGGGAACTTTAAGACTTGTGGACTTCAACTCCCAGGATTTCCCAGCCGGCACGGGACTTATTTGCACCTGCCCCAAGAGCAGACACCCCACCATTGATGAGGAGGGGGGGGCAGAGGGTTGCTTCCCCTCCCCAGTTTGGGGGCAGCCACAAAATGCATAGACCAGCCTAGAGCCCTGGGCACCCCACACACCTGCTGGCTGGGGATGATAGGAACTGAAGTCCTGAGCCATGGGGGAGACCCTCCTCGTCTCTTTGCACCCACTCTACAAGGTTGTGGCTGGAAGAATGATGTTGGTGGTGGGGGGTGACAAGCAAGGTCGCATCTCAAATCCCATCATCCCCTGCCAATACGAAATGGACTAGGGAGGGCCACGGTCCTTCCATGCCACTATCTGAGAGGATGTGGGATGCAAGGTGTCAGGTGGGGAAGGGCTGCACGGTGGGTGTTGTAGTCCCTTCCTCCGGGGTGGTTATTGTAGTCCTCCCTCCGTGGTGCTCCATCGCTGGAGGTTTTCAAGAAGAGACTGGACAGCCATTTGTCTAGACCAGGGGTAGGCAACCTTGGCTCTTTTATGACTCATGGACTTCAACTCCCAGAATTCCTGAGCCAGCATAGCTGACTCAGGAATTCTGGGAGTTGAAGTCCATGAGTCATAAAAGAGCCGAGGTTGCCTACCTCTGGTCTAGAATAATATAGAATTCTGGCAGTTGAAGACCACCAGCCTTAAAGTCCCATAATTGGACACTCCTGGCTTGGGGTCCACTGCTGGAGCAGGGGGCTCGACTAGAAGACCTCCAAGGCGCCTTGCAATTCTGCCATTCTGTCATTCCATACATTCTAGTCCAGCCGGGCGGCGCGAGAACGGCGCGGCTTGTCCCCCGCCGGCCGCCGTAGGAGGCCGCGCCCGGCAGGGTCGCCATGGCAACGCGAGGCCTGTAGGCCGCGGCCTACTCGGCGGCGCCCGATGGAGAAATACGAGCGGATCCGGGTGGTCGGGCGGGGGGCGTTCGGGTGAGGGGCGGCGGTCGCCGTGGAGACGCGGGAGGGGGCGGGACGTCCCCCTCCTCTCTTTCCCCAGCCAATGGGAGCCGCCCACCCCCCCCTCCTCCGCGGCGGCCTTCCAAGAGGCGGGGCTTCTCCCGCGATGGGCTTTGTAGTCCTTCCCTGCGTGGATCGGAGGGGGGGGCCCCGTCAGCATTCAGCTCTGGCGATGAAAACCCCATTTCTCCCCCCCCCCCTACAGAGGAAGCCCCCACCCTCCCGGCCCCTCCCCTCTCCCCCCTTTGCACCCTCTTTACGCACGGGGAAACTGAGGCACAGACAGGGCCCCATCTCTCAGGCCAGCTGGGCTCCCCAAGGAGGGTCCCGTTCCAAAAGGGCGCTCAGGGGAGGGAGGGAGGGGCCAAGCTGACCCCCCATGTGGAAGGAGCCCCCCTATGACCCCCGTGCCCCCATCTCCCCCGCAAAAGGGGGCTCAGAGTGGGAGGGGCCCAGCTGCGCCCCCATGCCTCCCAAGCCCTTGCCATGCCCCCCATGCCCCCTGCCTCTTGACATACCCAGTTGCCCCACAAAAGGGGGCTCAAGGAGTGGGAGAGAGCCAAATTGACCCCCCATGTGGAAGGAGCCCCCCTATGACCCATGCCCCCCATCTCCCCCTTGATATTCCCATTGCCCTGCAAAAGGGGGCTCGGAGTGGGAGGGGCCCAGCTGCTCCTCCATTTCATATAAGCCCCCCCATGCCTTTCCCATGCCCCCATACCCCCTGCCTCTTGAGACACCCAGAGCTGCCCCACAAAAGGGGGATCAAGGAGTGGGTCCCCCCCTGGTGAGGGAATCCCCCCATGCTCCCCCCGCCTCCCTTGACATGCCCGTCTGCCCCGCCAAGGGGGGCTCAGGGAGTGGGCGGGGGCTTAGCTGCCCCCCCATGTTGGAGGAACCCCACCCCGTCTCCTACTCCCTGACGCGCCCGGCCGCCCCGCAGGATCGTCCACCTGTGCCTCCGCCGGCTGGACCAGAAGCTGGTCATCCTGAAGCAGATCCCGGTGGAGCAGATGACCAAGGACGAGCGCCTGGCGGCCCAGAACGAGTGCCAGGTGCTGAAGCTGCTGCACCACCCGCACATCATTGAGTACTACGAGAACTTCCTGGAGGACAAGGCCCTGATGATCGCCATGGAGTACGCGCCGGGTAGGGGCACCACCGGGCACCACCGGAGGCCCCCCGACCTCGAAGGGGAGGGGAGCTTTGCCCGCCAAAGGGTCGAACCCTCCGTCCAGTGTGGTCTATCCCACAAGCCTCCTGGCCTTGAAGGGGAGGGGGGGGGCTTGCCTGTCAAAGGGTTGAACCCTGGGTCAAATGGGCAGGTGCAAACAGGTGGCACTGGGCACAACTTGGTCTCAAAATGGAAGGGAAGCTGGTCCACTATAGGATTGACCCCTGACTCAAACAGACAGGTGCCCTGGTGTGTCCCAGAAGCCACCTGGCCTCAAAGGAGCCTTGCCCACCAAAGGGTTGAACCCTGGGTCCAACGGGCAGATGCCAAGGGGCAGGCCTGGGCACCTTCTGGGCTTGAAAGGGAAGCTTTGCCCACCATTGGGTTGGACCTTGGGTCAAATGGGCAGGTGCCAATGGGCTATCCTAGGTGCCACTAGCCTCAGAAGGGGAAGCTTTGCCCACCAAAGGCTTGGGTGCCAGGCCTTCCACAGAAGAAGGGAGAGAGAAACATTTCATGCTTACTCAGAATGGAAGGTGGCAACCCGGGGCAGACTCTGCAGCCCAGGAACATATTGGGATGGGAGACCAAGAGGAAGAGCAAGAGGGATTCTGGGAGTTGAAGTCCACAAGTCTTAAAAGTTCCAAACTTCCTACAAGGTCAGATAGATGGGCCCGCTCCTAGCCCCTTCCCCTGAACTTCATCTGGACCCCACAACTTCAGAGGTTGTGGGCGCTCCATCATTGGGGGTCTTTAAGAACAGCCGCTTGTCTGAAATGGTGTAGGGTCCCCTGCTTGAGCAGTGGCGGGGGGGGGCTGGACTAGAAGACCTCCAAGGTACCTTCCAACTCTGTTCTGATGGATTAAATCAGGGGTAGTCAACTTTGGCTCTTTTATGACTCGTGGACTTCAACTCCCAGAATTCCTGAGCCAGCTAATTCTGGGAGTTGAAGTCCACGAGTCATAAAAGAGCCAAGGTTGACTACCCCTGGATTAAATGAATGTTGCCATCTGATGGGAGCTAGGGAGTTTGCCCCACGGAACACCCACCCCACAGAAATTAAGCAGGCCTCCACCCTCCTCGCCCCCCCCCAAGACTTGGAAGACCCCCAAGTGCTGGGATCAGATTGGATAACATGAGAAGCCTGGCGTGGTGCCAGGTGTTTGTCGTGGTTGTTTTTAATGCGCTTTGTTTTATGGTTTTATGACGGTTTTTATGGGTTTTCACTTTGCCTCGGGAGCCGCCCGGAGTGGGATTATAAAACGGGTGGTTATATAAATGTTTTGCATGAATAAATACATTAAATAAAGGAACAAGGTCAAAGAGTACTTCGGGGAAGGCAGTGGCCGGCCGGCTCGGGGGCTGAGAAAACGGTCCGTATTCAATCCCTGGGAGTTTTGCTCCACTCTTGGTCTGGATTTTATTGACGTGGAACGGATGGAACAAGACTAGGAACCGGTTATTTAAAGCAGATTTCTAAATATCCAGCATTTCTTGCCGCTTATTCACCGGCCCTGTTCAAGCTCAGTGGCCTGAATTCATCCACCAGAATTACAGCCTTGACCACAAGCATGAGGAACTCTATGCAGCTACTCCTTGGCTTCACAACAGCAAGAATTTCTGTGGTCAAGCGAGGCGGTTCTTAGCTGGACCGTTTTATGAGCTTCTTTGTCACGGTTGCCAAGGAAATCACGGAAGTCCTTAAGCGAAGCGTGCAGTCGTTAAGCGAATCCGGTTTCCCCCATTGACTTTGCCTGCGGGAAGGTCGCAGACGGAGATCACGTGACCCCAGGACACTGCAGCCGTCGTAAATAGGAGTCAGTTGTCAAGCCCGCCCCGCCCCGAATTCCGGCCATATGACCGTAGGGATGCTGCAATGGTCGTCCGTCCGAGGACTTGCTTTTTTCCGTGCCGTTGTAAATGTGGTCACTAAACGAATGGGTTGGAAGTCGAGGACTGTGTGTAAAAGCGAGAAAATAGATGATGATGATAATAATAATAATAATAATAATAATAATAATAATAATAATAATAATATAATAATAATAATAATAATAATAATAATAATAATAATAACAACGATGATGATGATAATAATAAAGTTGGAAGGGACCTTGGAGGTCATCTAGTCCAACTCCCTGCTCAGGCAGGAAACCCTATACCATTTCGGACAAATGGCTGTCCTGTCTCTTCTTAAAAACCTCCAGTGATGGAGCATGCACTGCTTTTCCACTGGATAATTGTTCTAACTGTCAGAAAGTTTCTCCTTAGTTCTAGGTTGCTTCTCTCCTTGATCAGTTTCCATCTATTGTTTCTTGTCCTGCCTTCAGGCGCTTTGGAGAATAGCTTGACTCCCTCTTCTTTGGGGCAGCCCCTGAGATATTGGAAGACTGCTATCCTGTCCCCCCTCGTCCTTCTCTTCGTTAAACTAGACATGCCCAATTCCAGCAACCATTCCTTGTATGTTTTAGCCTCCAGTCCCCTAAAATTATCTTTGTTGCTCTTCTCTGCACTGTTTCTAGAGTCTCAACTAGAGTCTAGTTGGAAGAGACCCAGAAATTAAAATCTCTGCCTCTTGAAGGGACCCAGTTTGTAAGCCTGCCAGGCTAATTCTAACCTGTGCCAGGTTATTTATCCGTTTTTATAGCATGCTCTCACTTAGTGACCAGAAGCCTCAAATGCCATGCTCTGATCCTATACCAGGAACATTTTCCCAAGGCCCAGGAACCCAGGACCTTCCATAGGCCTCAGGGGCTCTGCTGCCACGGCCGTTCCCCAAATTCTGAATGAAATGTTAGGACCACTTTATAACCACTTGCAATACTCGCATCTAGTTTTGGTCGCCACGACGTAAAAAAGGATGTTGAGAATCTGGAAAGAGTGCAGAGTAGAGCAACGAAGATGATTAGGAGACTGGAGGCTAAAACCTACGAAGAACGGTTGCAGGAATTGGGGATGTCTAGTTTAACGAAGAGAAGGACGAGGGGGGACATGGGAGCAGTCTTCCAGTATCTCAGGGGCTGCCCCAAAGAAGAGGGAGTCAAGATCTTCTCCAAAGCACCAGAGGGAAGGAAAAAGAAGCAACTGATGGAGACTAATCAAGGAGAGAAGCAACCTGGAATTAAGGAGAAACTTCCTGACAGGGAGAACAATTAACCAGTGGAACAACCTGCCTCCAGAAGTTGTGGGTGCTCCAACACTGGAAGTTTTAAAGAAGAAATTGGACAGCCATCCTGTCTGAAATGGTACAGGATCTCCTGCTTGATCGGGGCTGGACTAGAGGACCTCCGAGGTCCCTTCCCGCTCTTGTCATTCTGCTGCCTTGCCTTCTTGCTAGGTGGGAATTGAACTTGCATGGAGGGGGCGATGAGTGTTGGAGAGTCCACACTCCCTCTGGGCTGGGTCTCTGGTCTCCAGATGCTCTGCAGGGGAAGGGTCACCGTCCCCTCTCTGCTACCTCCTGGGGGGTCTCTTGTTGTGAGACCAACACAGGTAAGTTCTCAGCTTAACGGCCCCAATTGAGCCCAAAATGTAGGTTGCTAAGTGAGACCTTTGTTAAGTGAGCGTTGCCCCGTTTCACGACCTTTCTCGTCACGGGTTGTTAAGTCAGCCACGCGGTTGTTAAGTGAATCTCGCTTTCCCAGCGACTTTGCTCGCGAGAAGGCCGCAAAAGCGGAACCCGTGCCTCGGGACGCTGCGACCGTCATAAGTACGAGTCAATTGACGAGCGTCTGAATCTTGAGCGCAGGACCCCCGGGGGTCGTAAGTGTGAAAAGCGGTCATAAGTCACCTTTTTTTTTTTAGTGTCGTAACTTTGAACGGTCACTAAGCAAGGTGTCGTAAGTCAAGGACTGCTTGTGGAACTGGGGCCCGACCCAGCAGACTCTGTTGCTTTTACCAGCCTCGGCTTCCCCCTCCCTCTCAGAGGATCCTCCCCCAGGAACTGGGGTGGGGGGGTTGCCAGCCACCTGTGCATATGTGTGTGTGTGTGTGTGTGTGCTAGAGAGTAGGATACTTGCACAATAGTGTGATGGGGGAAGGAGAGGGGGAGGACTCCAGGAAGCAGCCTCTGCCCCCCCATGCAGCAAGGAAGACCCCCCCACCTTGCTCCCTCTTCCTCTCCAGCCCCAGGCTCCAAAGTTTGGGGGGGGGGAGTTGCAACTGGTGGGCTGCTCCCTGTTAACACCTGGGCTGCTGGGGGAGGGGGCTGGGGGGGCATTGAGAAGGGGGGGTGTCTGGCCCTGCTGTACCCTGGAAGCCCTCCTCCCCTTGTTACAGAAGCAAGCCTGTGTTTGTGCGAGTGGTGTGTGTCCGATTTCAGAGGGGGGGGGAGGAGGAGAGGCACTCCCTGCCAGAGGCAGCCCCACTGGGCCTTGCAAACAAAGGGCCGTTTTGTGTGTCTGCTTACACAGTCGCAAGCAAGCAAGGAGGAGACACCGCAGCGGACCCCCCTGGGCAGGTCTTGGCTCGGGGAGCGGAGCTGCCAAACAGGTTGGGCTTGATCTGCCCGGGCAGAAGTTGGGCTCAGCTGTTGCTGTTTTTTCCTTGAATGCCAAGGAGGCTGGGTTAACCCTTGGTGGGTCTCTTCCCTTGGCCCAGCGGCCGGGGTGGGGGGCTTTCTGATGCTTCTCAGGCCCTGGAAGTATTCCAAGGCCACACTTGGAATCCTGCATCCAGTTTTGGTCACCACGATGTAAAAAAAGATGTTGAGACTCTAGAAATAGTGCAGAGAAGAGCAACAAAGATGATTTTAGGGGACTGGAGGCTAAAACATAGAAGGAACGATTGCTGGAATTGGGAATGTCTAGTTTAACGAAGAGAAGGACGAGGGGGGACAGGATAGCAGCCTTCCAGTATCTCAGGGGCTGCCCCAAAGAAGAGGGAGTCAAGCTCTTCTCCAAAGCACCAGAAAGGCAGGACAAGAAGCAACGGGTGGAAACCAATCAAGGAGAGAAGCAACCTAGAACTAAGGAGAAACTTCCTGACAGTGAGAACAATTAACCAGTGGAACTCCTTGCCTCCAGAAGCGGTGAATGCTCCAACACTGGAAGTTTTTAAGAAGAGACCGGACAGGCCTTGGTCTGAAATGGGATAGGGTTTCCTGCCTGAGCAGCGGGTTGGACTAGATGATCTCCAAGGTCCCTTCTGACTTTATTATTATTATTATTATTAACAACCTGCCTCCAGAAGTTGTGAATGCTCCAACACTGGAAGTTTTTAAGAAGAGACTGGACAGCCATTTGTCTGAAATGGGATAGGGTTTCCTGCCTGAGCAGGGGGTTGGACTAGATGACCTCCAAGGTCCCTTCCAACTTTATTATTATTATAAGCCCCCCACACTCTTTGGCCTCCTCTTGGCCCAGCAGCCTGGAATGGGAAGGGTCTGCATTTTGATTGGATTCCTGCCTGGTCCTTCTCAGCCCTGCCTTGCGCTCTGCAGCCTGCACTTGATTCTCCCCCCACCCTCGCCACCGGCCCTTCTCCCCAAAAGGGGGAACTGGCTCTAGGTTTCCGAGTGCAGAATAACAGAGTCGGAAGGGACCTTGGAGGTCACCTAGTCCAGCCCCCTTCAGGAGACCTCCTACCATGCCGGATAAATAGTTGTCCAGTCTCTTCTGGGAGGCCTCCAGTGATGGAGCACCCGCCACTTCTGGAGGCAAGTTGTTCCAATGGTTGCAGGCGGTCCTCAACTTAACAACAGTTCATTTGGCGACCGTTCCAAGTTACAGTGGCACTGAAAAATTCTGGGCTCAAGTGTGGTCGTAAGCCGAGGACTACCTGTATCTGGACAGTGGCCATCAAAGGACACCGCAGTCCAGTTGTCCTTCTCTCCTGCCTTGGCCACTTTAAAACTGGACTTCAACTCCCAGAATTCCCCAGCCAGCTGGTAGAGCATGGTCAAAAGTGGAGGTGTCCTACTTTGGCCACTTTAAGACTGTGGACTTCAACTCCTAGAATTCCCCAGCCAGCAAAGCTGGCTGGGGAATTCTGGGAATCGAAGTCCACATGTCTTAAAGTGGCCACGATTGGCTGCTCCTGTTTGAAAATAAAGGCGATCAGAGAACTTGCCGGCAGCCACGCTGAGAGGCAAAGACAGTGGGGTTTGCAGTGGGGAGCTAACCCCCGGGGGTCGCGGGCTCTGCGGACCCCCGGTCTAAGGCCGCCTCCCTCTTCCTCCCCTGCCCAGGTGGGACCTTGGCCGAATTCATCCACAAGCGGGGCAACTCCCTCCTGGACGAGGAGACCATCCTGCACTTCTTCGCGCAGATCCTGCTGGCCCTTCACCACGTCCACGCCAAGCAGATCCTGCACCGGGACCTCAAGACCCAGAACATCCTCCTGGACAAGCACCACACCACGGTCAAGATCGGCGACTTCGGCATCTCCAAGATCCTCAGCAGCAAGAGCAAAGCCTACACGGTGAGTGGGCTTTTGGGTGGGTGGGGGGTCTCTGCTGGCAGTTTCTGGGCGAAGGGGGCAGGGGGAGGCAACCTTGGCTCTTTTGTGACTGGTGGACTTCGAATCCCAGAATTCCTCAGCCATCATGGGGGAACTATGCCCCCCTTGATGACTGGTGGACTTCAACTCCCAGAATTCCTGAGCCGGCATGGGGGAACTATGGCCCCTTCATGACTGGTGGACTTCAACTCCCAGAATTCCTGAGCCGGCATGGGGGAACTATGGCCCCCTCATGACTGGTGGACTTTAACTCCCAGAATTCCTCAGCCAGCATGGGGGAACTATGGCCCCCTTCATAACTGCTGGACTTCAACTCCCAGAATTCCTGAGCCAGCATAGGGGAACCATGACTCCCTTCATGACTTGTGGACTTCAACTCCCAGAATTCCTCAGCCAGTATGGGGCAACTATGGCCCCCTTCATAACTGGTGGACGTCAACTCCCAGAATTCCTCAGCCAGTATGGGGGAACTATGGCCCCCTTCATGACTTCTGGACTTCAACTCCCAGAATTCCTCAGCCAGTATGGAGGAACTATGGCCCCCTTCATGACTTCTGGACTTCAACTCCCAGAATTCCTCAGCCAGTATGGGGGAACTATGGCCCCTTCGTGACTTGTGGACTTGGCTGGTTCATGAATTCTGGGTATTGAAGTCCACCAGTCACAAAAGAGCCAAGGTTCCCCACCGCTGGTCTAGACTGGTGTTTCTCAGCCTTAGCAAAGATGTATGGACTTCGACTCCCAGAATTCCTCAGCCAGCAGGGTGATTGCAAAGGATGCTGGGAATTGAAGTCCATGTGTAAAGAATGGTCTAGGTTGGTGTTTCTCAACCTTGGTAACTCTTAAGACGGGTGGACTTCAGCTCCCCGAATTTGGGGTGGGGGGTGTCTTACCTTAGGACCACCACAGCCAGGCCTCCCACACCCCGACACTTGTCGTGCTGCTGCTTGACTTCTTTAGCGTCCGCTTGCCGCCCCTTGCAGCTGGGTGCCCTGGGACGCATGGCGCCGTTGCCACGCAGCGTCTTGCGGTGAGCAGCAGAAACGGCCCAAAGCGCTGTGCCCTTACGACCGACCGTTGCAGCCTCCCGGTGGTCACACGATCAAAATCCGGACCCTTGGCGACCGACTTGTATTTACGACGGCCACAGAGTCCCCTGATCCCCTTTTGCGACCTTCCGACAAAGCAAAGTCAATGGGGAAGCCGGATTCACTTAACGGCCGTGTTACTCACTTAACGACTGCAGCGATCCACTTAACAAATGTGGCCAGGAAGGTGGTAAAGTGGGGCAAAGCTCACTTAACCCCTGTCTCGCTTAGCGACGGAAACTTTGGGCTCAGTTGTGGTCGTAAGTCGAGGACTACCTGTAAGTGACTGAGCCAGACAAGGGGGGGTTGGGGCTTCTGCTTTCTCCCTTTTTTCCACGTTTCCGGCTTGGCTGACGGGCGTTCCCTGGGGCGCCTCTCTCCTCAGGTGGTGGGCACCCCGTGCTACATCTCCCCGGAGCTGTGTGAAGGCAAGCCCTACAACCAGAAGAGCGACATCTGGGCCCTGGGCTGCGTCCTGTATGAGCTGGCCAGCTTGAAGAGAGCCTTTGAGGCCGCCGTAAGGGATGGGTCGGGGTGGGGTCTTCTCTCTGGTGCGGACGGGGGCCCCCGGGGTGCCCCAGACACCCAGCACATGCACCACCTCTGGCCACTGCTGGCGAGGACCCACCGGAAGGGCTAGCCGCTGAAATTTGGTGAAGCTCTGTGGTTCTCCTGCTCGAGCGGGGGGCTGGACTAGAAGACCTCCAAGGCCCCTTCCAGGTCTGTTCTATTCTGTTCCGTTCCATTCTATTCCATTCCTTATTTTCTGTTCTGTTCTGTTCTATTAATTGTTTTTTAATTCTATTCTATTCTATTCTATTCTATTCTATTCTATTCCATTCTCTATTATTCCATTCCATTCCATTCTATTCTATTCCATTCCATTCCATTTCATTCCATTCCATTCCATTTTATTCCTATTCCTATTCTATTAATTCCATTCCATTCTATTCTATTCCATTCCATATTCTATTCTATTTTATTGCTATTCCTATTCCTATTCCTATTCTATTATTCTATTCTATTCTATTCCATTCTATTCTATTCTATTCTATTCCTATTCCTATTTCTATTTCTATTCTATTAATTCCATTCTATTCTATTCTATTCTATTCTATTCTATTCTATTCTATTCTATTCTATTCCATATTCTATTCCTTATTCTATTCTATTCTATTCTATTCTATTCTATTCTTATTCCTATTCCTATTCCTATTCCTATTCCTATTCCTATTCCTATTCCTATTTCTATTTCTATTCTATTATTTTATTCTATTATTCTATTCTATTCTATTCTATTTCTATTTCTATTTCTATTTCTATTTCTATTCTAAATATTCTCCGTAGGGAGAGTCTGTGGCCATAAATACCTGGGGGGGGTCTTGCCAGGAGCAAAGGACCCCTCTTATCCAGAGAGGGTTCCTCCGTAAGGTGGGGGCATAGACTGGGCAGGTCCTGGGGGGCTCCTAGTGCCAGTCAGAGCAGGCAGCACTGGAGGAGGCAGAGAGGTGGAGGCACCAGGCCAGAAACTGGGAGACGGTGAGTTCTAGTCCTGCCTTACGCACGAAAGCCGGCTGGCTGACCTTGGGCCAATCCCCAGGAGACGGTGAGTTCTAGTTCCGCTTTAGGCATGGAGGCCAGCTGGCCCTCTTTCTCAGCCCAACCCACCTCACAGGGTTGCTGTCGCCCCCTTGCCCTCCTGGGGCATTTAGGGGGGGGTTTCCTGCAAATTCCCTGACGGCGCCCCCTCCTCTCCCGCAGAACCTGCCCGCTCTGGTTCTGAAGATCATGAGCGGCACCTTTGCCCCCATCTCGGACCGCTACAGCCCTGAGCTGCGCCAGTTGATCCTCAGCCTGCTCAACCTGGACCCCTCCAAGCGGCCGCCGCTGAACGAGATCATGGCCGAGGCCCTCTGCGTCCGGCCCCTGCTGGACCTTTACACCGACGTGGGCAGCGTCCGGATGAGGAGGCAAGTGGGGGGGGGGCTGCTGTTTCCCCAACCCCCTCCCTGCTTCTCCCCCCCCCAGCCTGACAAATACAGGCCGTCCTCAATTTACGGCGGTTCATTTAGTGACCGTGTGAAGTTACAACAGCGCTGAAAAAAGTGACTGAGGACCGTTTTTCACACTTATGACCGTTGATCAGAATGTTGGCAACTGACTCGTATTTATGACGGCTGTGGTGTCCCGTGTGTGTGTGTGTGTGTGTGTGTGTGTGTGTGTGACGTGATCCCCTTTTGTGACCTTCCGACAAGCAAAGTCAGAGGGGGAAGGCAGATCTGCTTAATGACTGTGACGAGCGGTCCTCAACTTACGCCCGCGGTTCAGCCCAAAATGTAGGTTGCTAAGTGAGAAATTTCTGAAGTGGGTTTTGCCCCATTTTGCGACNTTAATTTTACAATATTACATTTACATATTTGAAAAGTAGCGTGGCGGCTGAGCACAGTAATTCCGTTACATTTGAATATCATCAGTACAAATCTCAAATTATTACAACAAACTAATTCCCTCTCTTTCCCCCATGATATCTACTGTCATGTTCAAACCAATACAGTTCTTATTCTATTAATCAAACAAAAAATACCTTTTAATATTCATCAATAATCTTCAGTCTATACATATCTTAATTAATTTGACATTCCACCTTTTAGACAATAACCTAGTAAGTTTTTTTTAACTTTAATTTGCCATTGATATTTAAGTTTAATGTTTAATCTTTATCATTTCCAGGTTTTAAATGATCTAAATTTCTAAGTCTCCTATCTCACATTTGGAGCTAATATTTTTTTTTTTTCTTCCTTTCACTTCCTTCCTTTCTTCCTTTCCAGAAAGAGAAAAAAGAATTAAAAATTCTTTTAAAAATTAAAAAACCACCAACATTTATACCACAAACCCATATACAAATTTAATTATTAGTACTTATACTTTTAAGTTTTACTTAACCTTCGTCTCAACTCATAACAGTATCTTAAATTCAAATCTTAATTATTTGTAGACATTCAGATTACATTTAATATTTATTTTTTCCAAATTTTAATTAAACACAATTCTTTTATCCCAATTGCTCATACATTCTAATATTTAAAATACACACTTTATATATAACTTCTACCATCTATCTTACCCATCTAATGACAATATAAATATTCTTATTTCAACATATTTCTGGATTTTATATGACCAAAATTTTCTTTATCTCAAATCGTTACAATGTCTTGTGTTTAGAATACATATTCTGTCTATTTAGATATATTCTATTTTAGATCTCATATATAGATCAGAACCCCAATCTTTTTCAATCTTATTCTAGCTTTTTTCCTCTGCCAGGTCATTTTTTGTATTTTTGCCTTTAAATTCTGTTCCGTTCCATTCTATTCCATTCCTTATTTTCTATTCTATTCTATTCTATTCTATTCCTATTCCTATTCCTATTCCTATTCCTATTCCTATTCTATTCTTTTCTATTTCTATTTCTGTTTCTATTCTATTATTCTATTCTATTCTATTCTATTCTATTCTATTCTATTCCTATTCCTATTCCTACTCCTACTCCTATTCCTATTCCTATTCCTATTCCTATTCCTATTCTATTCTATTAATTCCATTCCATTCTATTCCTATTCTATTCTATGCCATTCTATTTCTATTTCTATTTCTATTTCTATTCTATTATTCTATTCTATTCCTATTCCTATTCCTATTCCTGTTTCTATTTCTATTTCTATTTCTATTTCTATTTCTATTCTAAATATCCTCTGCAGGGAGAGTCAGTCTGTGGCCATAAATTCCTGGGAGGGGGTCTTGCCAGGAGCAAAGGACCCCTCTTATCCAGAGAGGGTTCCTCCGTAAGGGGGGGCATAGACTGGGCAGGTCCTGGGGGGCTCCTAGTGCCAGTCAGAGCAGGCAGCACTGAAGCAGGCAGAGCGGTGGAGGCACCAGGCCAGAAACTGGGAAACGGTGAGTTCTAGTCCTGCCTTACGCACGAAAGCCGGCTGGCTGACCTTGGGCCAATCCCCAGGAGACGGTGAGTTCTAGTTCCGCTTTAGGCATGGAAGCCAGCTGGCCCTCTTTCTCAGCCCAACCCACCTCACAGGGTTGTTGTCGCCCCCTTGCCCTCCTGGGGCATTTAGGGGGGGGGTTCCTGCAAATTCCCTGACGGTGCCCCCTCCTCTCCCGCAGAACCTGCCCGCTCTGGTTCTGAAGATCATGAGCGGCACCTTTGCCCCCATCTCGGACCGCTACAGCCCTGAGCTGCGCCAGTTGATCCTCAGCCTGCTCAACCTGGACCCCTCCAAGCGGCCGCCGCTGAACGAGATCATGGCCGAGGCCCTCTGCGTCCGGCCCCTGCTGGACCTTTACACCGACGTGGGCAGCGTCCGGATGAGGAGGCAAGTGGGGGGGGCTGCTGTTTCCCCAACCCCCTCCCTGCTTCTCCCCCCCCCAGCCTGACAAATACAGGCCGTCCTCAATTTACGGCGGTTCATTTAGTGACCGTGTGAAGTTACAACAGCGCTGAAAAAAGTGACTGAGGACCGTTTTTCACACTTATGACCGTTGATCAGAATGTTGGCAACTGACTCGTATTTATGACGGCTGTGGTGTCCCGTGTGTGTGTGTGTGTGTGTGTGTGTGTGTGTGTGTGTGACGTGATCCCCTTTTGTGACCTTCCGACAAGCAAAGTCAGAGGGGGAAGGCAGATCTGCTTAATGACTGTGACGAGCGGTCCTCAACTTACGCCCGCGGTTCAGCCCAAAATGTAGGTTGCTAAGTGAGAAATTTCTGAAGTGGGTTTTGCCCCATTTTGCGACCTTTCTCGCCACTGTCGTTAAGTGAAACACAGCAGTTATTGAGTCACCTGGTCCTTAAGTGGACCCGGCTTCCCCCATTGCCGGAAGGTCGCAAAAGGGGATCACGCGACGCCGCCACCGTCGTAACTGCGAGTCAGCTGCCCAGCGTCTGAACTTGGATCACGTGGGCCACGCGGGGAGGCTGCAAAGGTCATAAGTGTGGAAAAAGGGTCATAAGTCGCTTTTTCCGGTGCCGTTCTAATTTCACACGGTCACTAAATGGACTGCCTGTACTAATGGAAGCGATTCGCTTAATGACGGTGGGAAGAAAAGTCGTAAAGTGGGGCCACTGTCGCCGTGGAAGGTTGAGGCTGAAATCGTGGCCCCGTCTCCTGTTGCTCCTGGCAGGCCGGAGAAGTCGTGGAGAGCGGCGCCCGCCGTGGCCCAGAGCAGAGCTGGGGGTGCGGCTGTCGGGGCCAGAGCGTGGGGTAAGGCTGGGCCTGTGCTGGGGGGGTCTCCCTCCGTCTCCCGCCGGGGGTCCTCCCCCGAGGGAGGGAGGGGCAGATTTGCGACTCCTCTTCTTGGGCTTTGGGGCGGCCGGAGAGGGCAGCGTCCCCCACCCCAGCACCCCACGGACGTCCTTCTCTCGGACACAGGTGGCCGCGCCGGGACCCCCAGGCCCGGCCTCCCCCCGGCCTTGTCCTCCATCTACACCTGGGGCTCCGGCATCGCCAACCCCCTCCGCCTGCCCATGCTGAACACCGAGGTGGTGCAGGTGTCCACGGGCCGCACGCAGAGGGCCGGCGTGACCAAATCCGGGCGGCTGGTCCTGTGGGAGGTGAGAGCCCCTCGCTTCTGCCAAGAATGGGGGGCAGCCCCCGCTTCTCTGCTTGCTGAGGAAGAGAGCTAGGGAGATGCTGGTTAGCCCCCCTCCCCACCTCCCCGGTGGTCCTGCTTACCCCTCTTTTAGATGTTTGCTCCAGTTTCTTCTTTCCCTTTTTTTAAAGAAAACCCATCAAGAGCCCCTTTGGGAAGGCAGTTGGCAGCTCCAAGCGGGGTCAGCGGTGGGGGGCTTTAGGCAGGCCCCAGCGAGGTTGGCACTGCAGAGGCAGAAGGGGCCTGCCAAGGGCGAAACAGATGCCCCCCTTTCTCCTTTTTGCCAATTAGAATTGAATATATTGAAGAACTAGTTCAGCTCCAAGTGGGTGGGGGAGAGAAGGAATGAAGTAGCTGGGAAGGGGGGGGGCAGCCAGACTCTTGGGGAGGGAGGAGGAGGAGGAGGAGGACTGTGGGGTCCCTGGTGGGGTCTCTGAGTTTGTTTTTTTCTTGCAGACGTTTCATGACCCAACTAGCGAACATCATCAGTACTGGGAGGGGTTTTTTTGTTGAGTAGAGGAGAATGGGAGGAGGAGGAGGAGGAGGAGGAGGAGGAGGAGGAGGAGGAGGAGGAGAGGAAAAGGACTGTGGGATCCTTGTTGCTCTCTGAGTTGGTGGTTTTCTTGCAGACATTTCGTGACCCAACTAGGGAACATCATCAGTGCTAGAAGGTTTGTGGAGAGGAGGAGGAGGAGGAGGAGAATTGTGGGGTCCCTGGTGCTCTCTAAGCTTGGTTTTTTTTCTTGCAGACCTTTCATGACCCGACTAGGCAACCCAACTAGGGCTAGAATGGAGGGGGTTTGTGGAGAGGAGGAAGAGGAGGAGGAGAAGTGGAAGAGGAAGGGATGAAGTGGGGGTGGGGAGAGGAAGAGGAGGGAGGGGGAAGATTGTGGAGCCTTTATTGATCTCTGAGCTGGGTGGTCGTCTTGCAGACGTCTCATGACCCAACTAGGGAACGCCATCAATGCTAGAAGGGAGTGTGGGGTGTGCAGAGCGGAGGAGGGGGGAGGAGGGGGGGATCTGCTGCTCCATTTAGGGCAGGCCTCCCTTGTCTACCTGAGAAAGCCAGCAGAGAGATATTGGGGCTCACACAAGGCCCCCCCCCCAGGGCACCTTCCGGCAGCAGCAGCCCCTCCCCTCTTCTCCCCTGCAGCCTGGTTCTTTCCCTCCTGCTGGAAGAGCAGACGGGAGCCGGGCCCAGTTCTCAGCCCCATCAAAGTTCCATGGGTAGGGCTAGACTGTCCCTGGGAAGGACCTCTGCACGTGCCTAGGAGCCCTCCTCTCCCTCCAGTCCCTTCACCGTTGAAATTCAAGGCTGGATTTTGAATCTGAGCAGCTCGGCTTGATCTGGTCTCCCTCTTGCTGCTTTCCCCCCCTCCCCAGCCGCCCCCCTTTGGCACATCTGGGGGACCCTCCCTCCCGGGGGCCACGGAGCAGCTGCAGCCCCAGTTCGTGTGCCGCTTCCTGGAGGGCCAGTCCGGGGTGACCATCAAGCACGTTGCCTGCGGGGATCTCTTCACCGCCTGCTTGACAGGTAGGAGAAGCCCGAGGAGGCCCGGGCTGGCCGGGATGTGGGGGGTCCTGGCAGGGTCCCAGGAAGCGGACCCCTGGTGGGAGGGGTCTCCCCTGGACCCCTGCAAGGCTCGCAATGGACTGGAGAAAAAATAAATTCAATTTTCACTACTTCATTCAAGATGGGCTTTCCCTCCCCTGCACGAAGGTTTTCCAGGCAGCATTAGGGCAGGGGTCTCCGGGCTAGGCCACTGGAAGGCCTGTGGGCTTCAACTCCCAGAATTCCCCAGCCAGAGGTGGAATTAAAAGTTGGCTGGGGAATTCTGGGAGTTGAAGGGCGCAGGTCTTAAAGTGGCCGAGTGTGGAGGCCCCTGGGCTGTAATATTGAAATCCTGCACATCCGATTGTGCTGTGCCTGATTCTCCTTTTGATCATCCAGGGATTTGTCTGGGCTTCTTCTGAACATGAAGATGTTTAAAACTCATTTTGACTCAATTCCTGCCTGTCTTCACCTTGGTCATCTCGGGTGGGGGGTCATTTTGGATGTGGGGTTGGACTAGAAGACCACCAAGGCCCCTTCCATCTCTGTTATTCTATTCTATTTTATTCCTTATTCTATTCTATTCTATTCTATTCATTCTTCTATAGTCTGTTCTTTTCATTCTTCTGTTCTATTCTATTTTCATTCTATTTTTAGTCTAGTCTAGTCTATTCATTTCATTCTAGTCTAGTCTATTCTTTTCATTCTTCTATTCTATTCTATTCTATTCTATTCTATTCTATTCTATTCATTCTTCTAGTCTAGTCTAGTCTATTCTTTCATTCTATTGTTCTATTCTATTTTCATTCTATTCTAGTCTATTCTTTTCATTCTTCTATTCTTTTCATTCTTCTATTCTGTTCTATTCTATTCCTATTCCTTATTCTATTCTTTGATTACCTTTCTTAGTCCCTGTCCTCTTCCTGTCCTTTGGGGTCCTGCTGCTCTGGCTGACCGAGCCAGGTGCAAGCCTTGGTTTGGGGGGGCTGGGATTGGGGGGGCTGTGTCAGTGGATCCCCGCAATATGCCAGCTATCCTGTCGGCTCCTTTTCCTCCCCACAGACAGAGGGATTGTCTTGACCTTCGGCAGTGGCAGCAGTGGCTGCTTAGGACACGGATCGTTTGTGGACGTCAACCAGGTTGGTTCTGCCCTCGGCTCAAGCCTCTGGGTCGGCCAGAGGAGGGGGTCCGGTCCCCGAGGAGGGCGGGGTGGGCTCAGGGCTAAGGGGGGAGCCGCAAATTCTCATTTTATCCACACACACACACACACACACCACCCTCCATCTGCAAAAGTAGGAAAACTGCGCAAGAGGGCTGCCGAGACGCCGCAAGAGATTTAAAAGGAAACGGGTGCACGGAGGCATCAGAATACAGAATCACAGAAGTGGAAGGGACCTTAGAGGTCATCCAGTCCAGCCCCCTGCTCGAGCAGGAGACCCTGTACCAGGGTTGTCCAGCCTTGGGAACTTTTAAGAGTTGTGGACTTCAAGAGTTGTGGACTTGTTGGGGAATTCTGAGAGTTGAAGTGCACAAAGTTCCAAGGTTGGACACTCCTGGGATAGGGAATTCTGGGAACTGAAGTCCACGAAGTTCCGAGGTTGGACACCCATGGGATAGGGAATTCTGGGAGTTGAAGTCCACAAGGTTCCAAGGTTGGACACCCCTGGTACTGAGTCTCCAGCTCCAGCAGGGGGTTGGACTGGATGACCTCCAAGGTCCCTTCTGTTATTCTGATTTCCCTGGAGTGGCCAGATTCTGGATTTTTCCTTCTCCTGCCTTGAGACAAACCTCACCTGTGCTTCCCAGGGGCGCGGAAGGTGGCGGAGACGGGCCGGGGAGGGTGGGGGGGTGAGCGCCATTGGCCTCTCCTCTTTCTGACCTGCTCTTTGCAGCCCAAGATCGTGGAGGCCCTGCTGGGATACGAGATCACGCGAGCCGCCTGTGGCGCCTCCCACGTCCTGGCCCTCTCCAGCGAAGGGGAGGTCTTCACCTGGGGCAGGGGCGACAACGGTGAGCACTGAAGCACCCGGAATCGGGGCGTCCGCCGAAGGTGGCCAGCTGACCCACACGTCCAGGGAGAGATCCCTGGTGCTCCCTGGAGGGTTTTTCTCTAGACCAGGGGTGGCTCTTTTATGACTGGTGGACTTCAACTCCCAGAATTCCTGAGCCAGCCATGCTGAGGGAAAAGGGAGAGGTTTCCAAGCTGGCCCAGGAATTCTGGGAGTTGAAGTCCACGAGTCATGAAGGGGCCGTAGTTCCCCCATGCTGGCTCAGGAATTCTGGGAGTTGAAGTCCACAAGCCATGAAGGGGACCATAGTTCCCCCATGCTGGCTCAGGAATTCTGGGAGTTGAAGTCCACAAATCATGAAGGGGGCCATAGTTCCCCCATGCTGGCTCAGGAATTCTGGGAGTTGAAGTCCACGAGTCATAAAAGAGCCAAGGTTGCCTACCCCTGGGCTAGACTGTCGCTCTTTGAACTTACCAATAGAAGGATCTGGCACTCCTTTAGCTTATATGACCCTCCTGGCTTAGGGAAAGTCCTAGAGTCACCCCACAAGATCCTCTGATGCAGCAAAGGTCTGCAAGGAGCTTCAGGAGCTGTGCTGCAAAGCAGCCTGCGTGCCGACAGCTGTGGGCCGCCAGGGTTGCAAGCAGTTCCTTGTTGAAAAAGCAGCCTTTGGGGAATTTATTCTTCAAACAGGTAGCAAGTTGTGCCTTTCTTTACCACTTTTAAGGACTATCCATCTCTAGTAAGCTAAGGGAGGCTGTCTTTAGTCCCAGCCTGTTCTTCCTTTTTGAAGATCGATGCCATGAAGGCAGAACAAGAAGCAACGGATGGAGAGAAGCAACCTGGAACTAAGGAGAAACTTCCTGACAATTAGAATAATTAACCAGTGGAACAACCTGCCTCCAGAAGCGGTGAATGCTCCAACAATGGAAGTTTTTAAGACAGCCATTTGTCTGAAATGGTATAGGGTTACCTGCCTGAGCAGGGGGTTGGACTAGATGACCTCCAAGGTCCCTTCCAACTTTATTATTATTATTATTGACAACCTGCCTCCAGAAGCTGTGAATGCTCCAACACTGGAAGTTTTTAAGAAGAGACTGGACAGCCATTTGTCTGAAAGGGTGTAGGGTTTCCTGCCTGAGCAGGGGGTTGGACTAGATGATCTCCAAAGTCCTTTCAGCCCTAGGATTCTATAATTCAGGAAGGAAGGAAGGAAGGAAGGAAGGAAGGAAAATGGATGGTATCTAATCAAGGAATCAACCTAGAACTAAGGAGAAACTTCCTGACAGTGAGAACAATTAACCAGTGGAACAACCTGCCTCCAGAAGCTGTGAAGGCTCCAACACTGGAAGTTCTTAAGAAGAGACTGGACAGCCATTTGTCCGAAATGGTATAGGGTTTCCTGCCTGAGCAGGGGGTTGGACTAGATGACCTCCAAGGTCCCTTCCAACTTTATTATTATTATTATTATTATTATTATTATTATTATTATTATTATTATTATTATTATTATTATTATTATTATTATTATTATTATTATTAACCACAAGGAAGAAGGCTGCCGAAGGCAAGCTAGGATAAGGAAGTGCGGAATAACTTTAAAAAAAAAAAATTATTGATGGCTGAAGCATCCTGAATCATTGGCCTCCTCTTCCCTGCTCGGGGGGTCCCCCAGGGGCAGCTGGTGGGAGCCCCTTCTAACCGCCCCCTTTTCCTTCTCCCGTCTCCTAGGGCGCCTGGGGTTGGGGTCCCTGGAGTCCCACAGCTCCCCACAGCTGGTGCCCCTCCCCTCTGGCTTCGACGCCCAGGAGGTCCTGTGTGGCATCGATGCGTCCATGATCCTCACCTCCAAGAATCAGATCCTGGCCTGTGGCAGCAACAGGTAGGACGGGGGTCCCCGTTTGCCCCTCCGGAGGCTGGAAAAGCCCCCCCTCTCGGCTGAGGGAACCGGCTGCCGGCAGAGCTTGAACGGGCAGTCGAGCGCCAAGCGGGCCGGAGAGGGTTCAAGGGGGAGGTGGCAGCTTGGCACTGACTCTTCTCTTCCCCCCACCCACCCCCATCCACCAGGTACAACAAGCTGGGCCAGGACAGGACGGTGCCCCACGGCGAGCCCCCCGCCGCTGCCGAGCAGGTGGAGGAAGTGCTGCTCTTCAGCCCCGCCTGCTCGGCCCCCCTGAGCGAAGAGGCCGTCGTGGGCGCGGACATCGGCACCTCCCACTCGGCAGCCATCACCGGTGAGCCCCCCAGGGCAGCCCCTGGCCATTAAACCGGGAAGTCTTTCTGGACACTTCAATTCAGAGCCCAAGCCGCCCTCGACTTACCGCCGTCCGTTTAGCGACTGTTCTTGCGGCCATTTTTCACACTTAACGACCGTAGGTCACGTGGTCTGAATTGGGACGCTTGACCCCCGGCTCCTATTTTCTGACCTTTGCTGGGTCACGCGGTCCCCCTTTGGCGACTCTCTGACCAGCAAAGTGAGTGGGGGGAGTCAGACTCGCTTAATGTCCGTGTCGCTGACTTAACCAACTTCAGCGACGCACGCGACCACTCGGGCGAGAAAAGTCGTCAAGTGAGGTTAGCGAACGTCTCACTTAACGGCAGAAATGTTGGGATCCATTCTCGTTGTAAGTCGAGGACTGCCTGTATCTCCCTCGAATCTGCTTGGGCGCAGAGGCTGGCTAGCCAGCAGGGCGAACGCAAGTCTCCAGCTTAATTTAAATATGAATTTAAATATTATGGGAGCCCTGCGGAACCTCCAGCTTAATTTAAATATTTAAATATGAATTTAAATATGGGAGCCCTGCAGAACCTCCAGCTTAATTTAAATATGAATTTAAATATTATGGGAGCCCTGCGGAACCTCCAGCTTAATTTAAATATTTAAATATGGGAGCCTTGCAGAACCTCCAGCTTAATTTAAATATGAATTTAAATATGAATTTAAATATTATGGGAGCCCTGCAGAACCTCCAGCTTAATTTAAATATTTAAATAGTAATTTAAATGTGAATTTAAATATTATGGGAGCCCTGCAGAACCCCACTTCCCGGGGGGAACTGGTGGAATTTTTGCCTGATTTAATTTGCCTTTGGAGAGATTAATCAATTCCTGAGGACCTTTTAGCTGGAAGCAGGGGGACCCAAGACTTACTTAGCAACCCACAATCTGGCAGTTACGCCATGCACTCGCCCGATGCTTCGTTTTGTGACCGTATTGCTTAGCGACAGGCGTTCCGGTCCCAGTCGCCACGCCAACCCCAGGGCACGATGCCCTTTCCTCCTTGTCCACCCACAGCCTCCGGTCAGTGCTACACCCTGGGCAGCAACCAGCACGGCCAGCTGGGCCCCATCTCCTGCCGGGCCAGCCGGGCCCCCTACCTGGTGGAGGGGCTGCTGGGCACCAGAGTCACCCGGGTGGGCTGTGGGGATGCCTTCACCCTGGCGGTGGGAGCAGGTGAGTGGCCGCGCTGCGCGGGAGACTCGGAGCCCACCCCCCCGCCAGCCCTTGGGCCGCGCTCGGGGTCAGCCGGGTCAGCCTGCCGCCTGTGCCCCCCCAGATGGCGAGGTCTACACCTGGGGCAAGAGCGCCCGGGGGCGCCTGGGCAGGAAGGAGGGGGAGACGAGGAGCCCCCGGCCCGTGCAGCTGGAAGAGAGCCCCCCCAGCCTGGTTGTCTCGGTCTCCTGTTGCCATGGCACCACCCTGCTCACTCTCAAGCGTGAGTAGCCGGCAGCGGGCACAGATGCCAAGGGGGGGGGGCTGGGCACTAGCTGCCAGCTGGCAGGCAGTGTGGGAAGCCCCTGTCCCCACGGCCACCCCTTCCTTCCCCCGGGAGGGGGTGGGCTCCCTCGGCTGTCAAGCTCCAGAAGCCACCCAGCAGTGGAAAGTGGCACTTGTGCTCACACACACACACACACACACATACTCAGAGAGTCAACAGCAGTGCAGGCAGCAAAGAATCTTTGCAGCCCAGGGTTGAATTTGGGGGTCCTGGTTGCTCTCTGAGCTGGGGGGGGTTTCTTGCAGAGGTTTCATTGCCCAAACTAGGGAGCATCATCAGTGCTAGAAGGGGGTGGATTGTGAGGAGGAGGAGGAGGAGGAGGAGGAAAAGGGGGGGGAGGAGGAGGAGGAGGAAGAAAAGGACTGTGGGGTCCCTGGTGCATTCTGTGCTTGGTGGTTTCCT
Source organism: Protobothrops mucrosquamatus (assembly GCF_001527695.2). NCBI lineage: Eukaryota > Metazoa > Chordata > Lepidosauria > Squamata > Viperidae > Protobothrops > Protobothrops mucrosquamatus. Next base: position 41,249 of record NW_015391021.1, read on the forward strand.
TGCAGATGTTTGATGACCCAGCTAGGGAACATCATCAGTGTTAGAAGAGAAAGGGGTTTGTAGGGAGGAGGAGGGGGAGAAGGAGGAGGACTGGGGTGGGTCCCTGGTGCCCTCTGAGCTAGAAGGGAGGGTCTGTGAGGAGGAGGAGGAGGAAAAGGGGGAGAGGAGGAGGACTGTGGGGTCCTTAGTGTCCTCTGAGCTAGAAGGGAGGGGGTCTGTGAAGAGGAGGAGGAGGAGGAGGAGGAAGAAGAAGAAGAAAAGGACTGTGGGGTCCCTGGTGCACTCTGTGCTTGGTGGTTTCCTTGCAGACGTTTGATGACCCAGCTAGGGAACATCATCAGTGTTAGAAGAGAAAGGGGTTTGTAGGGGGGAGGAGGAGGAGGAGGACTGTGGTCCTTAGTGTCCTCTGAGCTAGAAGGGAGGGGGTCTGTGAAGAGGAGGAGGAGGAGGAGGAGGAGGAGGAGGAGAAGGAGGAGGACTGTGGGGTCCCTAGTGCACTCTGAGCTTAGTGGTTTTCTTGCAGACGTTTCACTACCCAACTAGGGAACATCATCAGTGTTAGAAGGGAGGGGGTTTTGTGGGAGGAGGAGGACTGTGGAGTCCTTAGTGCCCTCTGAGCTAGAAGGGAGGGTGTGTGTGAGGAGGAGGAGGAGGAGGACTGTGGGGTCCCTGGTGCTTTTCTGGCAGGGACCCCACAGTCCCTGCCAGACTGTGGGAACATCACCAGGGCCGAGACTTGTGAAGAGTCTTTGGTGGACTTAGGATCTCTTTCTTGCCTTTAACTGTGGGGTGGGCCTGCCCCTACCCCGGAGCTCTGCTGGCTGAGGAATTCTGGGAGTTGAAGTCCACCCGTCTTAACCTGACCGCGTGTGGACACCCCCTGTCCGAGCCAGTCCGGTCAGACTTGTTCCTTCCGTGAGCATCCCGCGGCTGCTGGACCTTCTCCACGGAAGCCTCAAGGCCCCACACAGGAGGAGAGCCCTGCAGCACTTGGGGGGGGGGGCGGCGGTTAGCAGCCCCAAAAGGGGGCAGCAGCCCCAGAATCCCCTCCCCAGATGCTAAGCACATCTGGGCAGCTGCACGCGAGCCTCCTAAGCCACGTTTTTTCCAAACTTCCCCTCCCGGGGCAGGAAATCCGGAAATAGCTGCTGGGCTAAATGTGGCCCCGGGAGAGGGTGAATCAGCCTGCCTGCCTGCCTGCCTGCCAAAACCTGGGGGGTCGGGGAGGGGGGGGCAGCTGACGATGAATGGGCCGCTCGGAAGACGGAAGGGAAGGGGCTGGGTTTGTGGGTTCGGCCGGCAGACAAAGCCCCTCTGTGTGACTTGCTCCGTGAGGTTTGGCCACGCTGTTCCTCCCCCCCCCAACATGCTATGGGGAGGGAAGCAGGTCCTGGCTGAGCCCAAACTACACCCCCCCCCTTTCCTTGCAGCCTGGTTGATTATTATATATTTTTCGGTGTGTGTGTGTGTGTTTTGCATTTCAGCCGGGGTGGAAGAATCCAGCCCGCAGTGAACGGAGGGAGGTGGAAAAAGCAGCAGCAGCAGCAGCAGAAAAGACCCCCCCATGGGGTGGGGCTTCCCCTTTCAGGGAATCCTGACACCCCCCCCATGTACACACACCCCCCTCATTTGGGAGGCTGAAGCTGACCCATGGACTGGGCGGAAGAGGGACCCCAGTGCTGGCTGATGCAAGATTGCCCCCCCTCTCTGAAGCTTCCTGGGGGTGAGAACGGCCTCTGTGCCCCCCTCCCAAGGCAGAGCAGCCTCTCCTGGGGCAGGCAGGGCTCTTCCCTGGGGGGGTGGGGGTCAGGGAAGCCGTGGGGCCAGGCCCTGCTGGCTCGTCTTCCTGCGCTGACTCAGGCTGATGCCGCCTAGGTTCATTCACCTTGCTGCCCTGACTCAGGATCTGACCCCGGGGCCGGTCGGATGCCGGGTTTCGAACCCACTCCAGCCCCTGAGGCCCAGTCAGCGAGGGGGCACTCCGCAGCCATTCCAGGGAGCCCTCGGCTTAACGACCACACGGGACCCGACAATTTCCGGCGCTGAACGAGGGCGATTTGTTCTCTCGCTCCGTTTTACGACCTTTCTTGACACCGTTCTTAAGTGAACCGCTGCCGCCGTCAAATGGACCGTGTGGTTGTTAAGCGAATCCGGCTTCCCCCCCCCAATTGACTTTGCTCATCCGAAGGTCGCAGAAGGGGGGTCACCTGAACCCCGGGAATGCTGCGACCGTCGTAAATACGAGTTGGTTGCCGAGCGTCCGAATTTTGATCACGTGACCCTGGGGATGCTGCGACGGTCGCAAGGGTGAACAGTGGTCGTAAGCCGCTCTTTTCAGTGCCGTTGTAATTTTGAACGGTCGCTAAATGAAATAAGTCGAGGACTACAGAATAGAATAGAATAGAATAGAATAGAATTAAAATAAGGAATAGAATAGAATAGAATAGAATAGAATAGAATAGAATAGAATAGAATAGAATAGGAGTTGGAAGGGACCTTGGAGGTCTTCTAGTCAAACCCCCTGCTCGAGCAAGGGACTTCACACCAGTGGCGTCCAACCTTGGAACTTAAAAGATGTGTGGGCTTCAACTCCCAGAATTCCCCAGGCAGCAAAGCTGGCTGGGGAATTCTGGGAGTTGAAGTCCACACATCTTCACGTCTTAACCTATGAGGGAGAGTAGAGTAGAATGAATAGAATAGAATAGAATTAAAATAAGGAATAGAATAGAATAGAATAGAATAGAATAGAATAGAATAGAATAGAAGCTGGAAGGGACCTTTGAGGTCTTCTAGTCCAGCCCCCTGCTAGGGCAGGAGAACCTACACCGTCTCCGACAAGTGAGGGTCCAGTCCAGTGGCACCTCCCAAGCTAAACGGAGCCTCCAATGCTCAGCCTGCTGACTCCCCCCCACCCCCAACAAGACCACCTCTAGTCTGGGGAGGGGGGGCTGTCTCTTCCGTGAGACCCCTGTGAAGTTCAGTCAGGGGAAGGGGCGGCTTCAGCAGATTTGTATGCCAGTTTCCCAACACCCTCCGGATCCTCAATTTTTAACTTCCTCTTAATAAATATCTCCGATTGTGGTTGCTACGGCAGTTCTGCATTCACAAACCCACAATTCAAACTGCCCTTTGACCCTCTTTCGCAAGGCCCCCCCCGAAGACCCAGTTTGGCCAGGGGGGCTGCGGAACCCAGCCTGGGATGGGCCCCCTCCAACAGCTCACTTGGCCCTGGGTTCTCGCCAGGGGTGTGTGGTAGGGATGGGGGGGCGTTGTTTTTTATTTTTATATATATATATTTTCTACACTGGGTTTTATTGCTTGTAAGCCGCTGTGAGCGAGCAGGCGGCTATGAAGATTTTCTAAATAAATGAATAAATTTTTAACGGCTGAGTGTGGAATACTTTGAGGGGTGAGGGGGTCCTTCGGTCAAAGCAGGGGTCTTCCATCTTGGCCCTCTGATGACTTGTGGACTTCAATTCCCAGAGGAATTCTGGGAATTGAAGTCCACAAGCAGGGGGTCTTCCAACTTGGCCCTTTGATGACTTGTGGACTTCAACTCCCAGAATTCCTCAGGCAGGCACACTGGCTGAGGAATTCTGGGAATTGAAGTCCACAAGTAGGGGGGTCTTCAAACCTGGCTCCTGATGACTTGTGGACTTCAACTCCCAGAATTCCTCAACTAGGTCACAGATAGTCCTCAAATTATGATTCCCGGTTGGGGGCCTGAATTTCCGTCGCTAAGCAAAGCCGTGGTTAAGTAAGCAAAGTCTGGTTTTATGTTCTTGTTTGCTGTGGTTGTTAACTGAAGCACTGCAGTTGTTAAATGAATCAAGAGATGTTAAGCTAATTCCAGCTTCCCTCGTTGACTTTGCTTGTCCGAAGGTCACAAAAGCGGATCCCTGCAACTGTCATAAATAGGAGCCAGTTGCCAAGCATCCCGGATTCTGATCACGTGACCCTGGGGAGGCTGCCACGGTCGTAAGTCTGGAAAACGGTCATAAGTCCCTTTTTTCACGGCCACGCTTACGTTGAACGGTCACTGAATGAATTGCTGTAAGTCGAGGACTATCTGGTTACCCGGGGTGCAAATCTTCATCATATGACTGGGGATGTTGCCAGGGTCATAAGTGCGAGGACTGGTCATAAGTCACATTCCTCAGTGCTGTTGTAACTTCAAACGGTCGCTAAATGAATGTTCGTACCTTGAACACTTAGCTGTCCAGCTGTAAGCATGAAAACTGGTCACAAATCAACGTTTTTGAGCTAAAGTCACTAAACGGAACGGTTGTAATCCGAGGACTACCTGTATTGAATTCCCATTCTTGGTTCTGTGTTCAAGAACAGCCACAAAGGCTCCATCAGGAACTTTGAAGGACTGGATAAAGCAGGGGTCCACAAGCTTGGCCACTTTAAGACTGGTGGACTTCAACTCCCAGAATTCCTCAGCCAGCAAAGCTGGCTGAGGAATTCTGGGAGTTGAAGTCCACCAGTCTTAAAGTGGCCAACCCTGGGATAATGGATGAAAGGTTCAAATCTATAACTTTCCCATGGAGGGATGTTGAACGAACTGCAGTAACCTCCGGAGGAATTGCTCCTAGGATACTC